>NC_079206.1:25427844-25657844 GCF_026745355.1 Beta vulgaris subsp. vulgaris
GGGCTAAGATGGATGATAGGAGATGGTAAGTCTATATCTTTTTGGAATGATAATTGGGTGAATGATTGTCCTATTAGCCAAAGATGTAGGCCTCGGGATGCTTCGGATGATATTAAGGTCAGTTTTTTTAATCTAACCCTGGCATTTGGAATTGTGACATGCTGTCTCAGTTTGTTCCTACTTATATAGTTGATGATTTGTAAAATTTTCTCCCGTCTAATGGTGTAGTAGATAAGATCTTTTGGGGGCTAACTGCAGATGGTGAATATTTCGTTAAGTCAGGTGTAGTTTTGTTACAAGGTATAGTCCAATCTCTACCTGATGTAAATCTAAAAGCACCCTCCAAATGATTAGATGATGATTCTAAACTTACGAATAATAGAACACTCACTTTGACAAGAAATCACTCGAAACAAGGGATAGTACCAAAACACAAGAACACACTCAATGTTTTGGGGTTCTAGGTTTGAGATAAGACTCACTCAATCTCTCCTAGGCTTATCACTCAAGACTCGCTCAAAGTAATAAGGGTTAGCAATACTTGAGACAAACTCAAAGTAAAAACTATAAACACAAAGGTTTTTTTTATCAAACTCAAATCTAATCTTCTCATAGCTTAAGCTCTCCTTATATAGGAAATAGGAGCAGCCAAGTGAAGTACCAAACACACAAAAAAACGTCTAGCAATTAATCCTAAGCTATGGTTTTAGGAGCTCCAAATGCTCCTTGATTTACGCCCCTAGTAACTCCACTTCATTGGGGCTGTTACAAGGAGGTTACAGCAGCATTACTTCACCCTAATCTCATGCTTAAAATTTCCTAATAATCAGCAAACTACACGCCTAACATGAGCTTTACTTGATGAGTAAGCTCATGATTTATTACAACTCAAAACAAAGAAAAACAAATAGATTAAATATGAATCCAAACAAAACTTGGACTACCTTTATAATCATGCTTGAAACTCAAACAGAACTTGGGCCCTTCAATATTGCACGTCACTTTCAATTCGCCATCCAAGTTAAGCAAGTAAAAACACCCACAAAAAAAAAAACTCAACACGTCCAACTTCAAGCAACAACTCCTTGGGCCTTTAATTAACATTCCATGTAATGCAACACTTGAATTCGGCCTAAAACGTGTCCAAATTAAGTGTTTGACCACTTTTTTCGTAAGTTCAGAATGTGAACTTATTGATGGACCTATTAAAGTCCACGAAATGAGCCAAATTGACCGAGTTATGGTTGTTGAAAATATAAGTATCAACACTAATGCATGGGCTTTTCTCGTGAACCTTTGGCTTGCATCACTACCTCCTAGGTGGGATATGCTTGGATTTGGGATATGGATATTCCCCCAAAGATTAAGTTTATTCTTTGGAAATTTTGTCAAAACGGTCTTCCCGCTAAGAAGAGGTTAGAGTATAGGCATGTTTATCTTCCTTTAGAGTGTGTTTTCTGTAATTTCCATGCAGAAGATGCCCATTATCTTTTCATTGATTGCCCGTTTGGCCATGATGTGGTGGAAAGTGTCAATGATCAAGGTTTGTTTTCTCCTCTTCCTTTATATAGTGACTCTAAGTCTTTTTTGGAGTATGTTAGTAATCTCAAGGCTAGCTCTTCGGTGAAAGATATTAGTTTCTTTGCCATTGTGTGTGGTTCATTTGGTATGCTAGGAATAGCATTATTTTCCGCCAAGAAGCTATTTCTCCAGGGTCATTGGGACATATGATTCGTGCCTTTCATCTTAATCTGAAGAAGGTCAAGAGTTTGCCTTATAGTGGTTTGCTGGTTAGTTTATCGCAAAGTTTGAATTCTGACAAGAAAACAAAAAGGGCTAATATTAGCTGGTCTCCTCCGCCGGCTAATCTTGTTAAACTTAATTTTGATGGCTCAAAGTTACAAGATGGTAGTACAGCTTACGGCTTTGTTATTAGAAACGCGGAGGGTAAGTTGTTGCTTATTGGTGCTAATGTTATTTCGCCTCATTTTTCCATTTTAGTTGTCGAAGCTTGGGGTTTAAGAGAAGGGATTCGGGGTGTGCTGTTCTTGGGAGCTAAAAAACCTCATTATAGAGGGTAATAATTTATCAGTTATCCAAGCCATTAAAAGAATTTGGAAAATTCCTTGGTCCATTAATGATCTTATTAGTGATGCGGAGAAGGTTCTTACATTGACAAGTTTGATTCCTATAATATCCAACATGTGTTTCGTGAAGCAAATGCAGTTGCTGACTGGATGGCGAATCGTGGCCACTCTACAGCTAACCTTAGTTATTGGTTTGAGTCTACTGGTATCTCCTTTTCCAAAATCATCAGTAAGGATGCTTTAGGGTGGCCTGTTAATTGGGTCCCGCCCTAGTTTTTTTTTCCTGCTAAAAAAATTATATTTAGTACCTTTAATTTACTTAAAACCTAGCTAACACATCATTTAAGGAAATTTCCTAACCTACTCTTCTAGTTAATTATAACAGAATGTACTAAGTGAACTCAAAAGATCCCTTCTTATGAATTTACATGACTACGAATTTGGATTTTATATAAGCTACGAGTGGAGTAAAAAAGTACGACAAAAGCAACACATGAATATCCGTCAATGGAGTGTTCTTGACATTTAAGCAAGAGTCAGAAAATTGGCCTAATTTACACCTCAAAACAAGAGAACAATCCTCAAGTTGAACAAGTGAATTATATGCATCATAGAAAGATGAACCTAACTCCAACAACAAGGCAACGAGCATTAAACAAGAAAAAAAAACATTCACAAGAAGGAGGAAACTGGCTCACAGGACCATGTTGACAAGTAATGGTTCCACAGCCATAACACGATCAAAAACGAGCAACCATGGATGAGCGTGAACGAAGCAACAATAGTAGTGCTCGAAGGTGGCGTCATTGAAGGAACTTTGACAAGGCTCTGAATTCATGTAGCACAAATAGAGGAAAAGAGAGAGAGAGGCGCACCAATGTATAGAAAAAAGATCATTTTTCATCCAATGTGCATAGCAGCTAGTGATTTTCATATTATTGTCGGGTAGATAACACTTTAGTCATTACTTTATTACCTTTGGGTTAAACTTCGACTTTCAAATTTGGATGAGATTTACAAAATAGATAAATTCATGTCAAATTGCTTGGTCGACCTTCTGAGAACGTACAAGTTTAAATTTGCTTCTTATATTGTTGTTGTTCGTTTTTCCATATTGCTCCTATATATGGATTACTCTACTGCTCGTGTTTGTTCATTCGTGCTTGTTGTCGAATAGCTTGGTGATACTATTATTACTTATTGACAATGGCCTGGCTAATGAGCAACCATCAACTGTCATGTTCCTTCTTTGATGAGTAAACAAGGAACCGTACACGGAGAAAAGGAAAAGAAACAAAGAAGGTGAGAAGGAAAGGAAGGTGAGAGTTTTAATCTGGAAGGGGAGGGTTTTATTAAAATTGTAATTAAGTAGGGGACAAGTTAGTAAATTTACTTTAAATGATGGGTTAGCTAGGTTTAAGTGAATTAAGGCCATTAAGTATTGTAACACCCCTAGGTGTGTAGGAACCTAGTAGTAGATATTGTCCTCTTTAGGCCTTAGCTTGCAAGGATTTGCTTTGGTATAAGAGTGAAGTCCTACCCATAAGGCCTCTACTTGGTTGAGATGTTCACCTCTTAATAAAGATGGATTTGTCCTACTCAACTTCCAATGTGGGATAGCGAAGATCTTAGGCACCTTCTCCCCTACTTTAAAAAATAGGTGTCCCCGTAGGCACTATAAGACACCAAAAAGGGCCCTGGCTCGGATACCATATGTCAGGGCCCTTTTCAGTGACCTGTAGTGCCTACGGTACGCATGCTCCTTAAAGGAGGGGAGAAGGTGCCTAAGATCTTGGCTATCCTACATCGGAAGTTGAGGACTGAGGAGGACGAATCCATCTTTATTAAGAGGTGGACATCTCAACCTAGTAGAGGCTTTTTGGGTAGGACTTCGGTCTTATACCAAATAAATTCTTACGTGCTAGGGCCCAAAAAGGACAATATCTACAAGTGGGCTCTTGTACACTTATGGGTGTTACAATACTTAATGGCCTTAATTCACTTAAACCTAGCTAACCCATCATTTAAAGTAAATTTACTAACTTGCCCCTCTACTTAATTATAATTTTAATAAAACCCTCCCGTTCTAGATTAAAACTTCAGAAGTTGACATATAGAATAGAGATGCTCGTCATCAACTCGACGTTAGGCTTTTGGAGGCCTCCACTAAAACTGGATCACATCATCACTAACATTAAAACTCTTACCCAAAAAAAATGAAAAGAAGCTAATTGAGAGGAGGATTAGATCGTCAATGTAGGTCATCAGGCTAAGTTCACTAACTCGGTAATTAGAGAAGTCATGATCGAATCTACGGGGAAACAATGTTCTTTACTATGTCTACTACTAATCACTAGAAATAGTTTAAAAGGTAACCAAATAGTTGTGGATGTAACTAAGAACTAATCAACACAATAATAACCTGAGACGACTGAACAATAGCAAAACATTTAGGGTGTTCATCGCCAAATGCATGTTAGGGTTGAAAATATGAATCAGATAACAATAAAACTAAACAAAACTATTGAGGACAACAAGTTCTCTCCGATCAAAGCTTCCCTCAGAACACTAATCTAACAGGTTTTCGCAATTTATTAGAAATAGTTCTATCTATTCTTGTAAGCGTAAACATATTTATACCTATCGACGTATCATATAACATTGCCTAATTTAATCATTCAAATCTGGCAATACCAAATTGACAATTGATAATAACAAACAATAGGAAATAGTAAAATTAAACAATTATATAAACATCACAAATCAACCCCTTTCTATTCACGAATCCCCTCAAACCCTAGAATTAAATAAAACAACGCAACAATAATTAAATTAAAACATAGTAGAAAAACAACGATTTGCGTCGCACGAAGTGCGTCGGATCTAAAGCAAAATGACGCAAAAGTATCACTTGCGTCGCTTCAAGTGCGACGCACATGATGGGTAAATGAGCACCAAGATGAGCTATCTGCGTCGCATGCAACAAATGTGCGTTGCAAAAGCCCAATTTGCGTCGGACTACGTGGCAAATACGACGCAAATCGTCTTTCACTATCTGCGTCGCATGGTACTTTAGTGCGTTGCAAAAGTCTAAATTGCGTCGGACCTCGTAGCCCATACGACGCAGATTCGCGACCCATCCAAATATTTAACCTAAAAAGTCTCATTACTCACCGCGCCGCTTCATTTCGTTCCTTCCTTCGACCTATCTAATCGCATTAAAACTCCTAAAACTCCTCTCTCTCTCTCTCTCTCTCTACCTCCTCCCTCCCTCCCTCACTCAACCCTAAAAACTTCTCTCTTTCTCTCTCCGTCCCTCCCTCAAACCCTCTCTCACCCTCAAACTCGTCTCTCTCACCCTCAAACCCTCTCTCTGTTTCTCCCACTCAAACCGCGCGCCGCGCCTCAGGCCAAAAAATTGAAGATCTCCGGCGAAAAAATTGAACAACGCTTATTGGCTTCTTCTTTGATTATAATCTCCGACGACTTCTTCGAGTGTGCATCTCAGGTTTTCAGATCTACAATTTCGTTTTTTTCATTTTTTTTCATTTTTTTCCATCTAATTTTCTGTTTTCTTTTTGGCGTTTATGTAGTCTATTTCGTTTTAAATTTTTTAGATCTTATTTTATGTTTTAATTATCGTATCTGAAAAATAAAAACGTTCTAGATTAATTTCATGCATCTGAAATTTATGGCCTTTTGTTTTTTTTTTATTTTTTATATCTATTTTTTTTGCTTTTATTGGCATTTATCCTAGTCTAGGATTTTCTTTTTAATTCTCTGAAATTCTTATTTTCATTTGCTGAACTTTGTAATTTGTCCTTCTCGAAGTCTTCTTCGTCGGAAACCGGGCGCGTCTCATCCTCGTTTCAGTTTTATTTTTACATTTGTAATGTAATTTGTTTACATTTAGTTTACATATTTTTTTACATATTTACAATGTAATTTGTTTTGTATATATTGTATATATTTTTTTACATTTTACATATGTCTGTATCTAATATTTACATATTAATGTAAAGGTTTGTTTGTATATAATATTTACATATCAATGTAAAACTATTGCGATTTTAAGTCATGATTTTAAGTCATATTGTGGGAATATGCAATACTGTGATTTGAGAGAAAAAAAACTGAAAATTAAAAAAAAAATGCAAATTTGAGTAATTTGCGTCGCACCTATTGCCACATGCGACGCAAATTACTGAAATTAGAACCTGCTGGGTACTCTTTGAAATTAGAACCTGCTGGGTACTCTTTGGCTTAATATGCGTCGCACATTGCTGACGATGCGATGCAGATGCTTGATTTGCGTCGCACCCAGTGCTATGTGCGACACAAATTCCCCTTCTATCTGGGGCTGGGGGGAGCCATCTGTGTCGCACCGTATACAACGTGCGACACAAATAGGTAAAAGATTTGTGTCATTTCCGCATACAACGCAGATCATTTATAGGTCATCTGCGTCGAGACCTGTGCCGTCGGACCCAAGTCCGACGCAAATAGGGGTCCCAGGTCCGACGCAAATCGTCATTTCTCTACTAGTGTCATGATTTTAATAATGAATAAAACTATGGAGAATAATAATTCTAACAAAAGGGAAGAATAATAAAGCAATAAAATTATTTAATGAAATGAAGAGAATAAATTAAAGTACCTTAAACTTGAATTAATAGAGAAAATGATTAGGGTTTACAAGAACTAGGCAACAACGTTCAAGAGAATTCTTAAAATCTAAAACGTGACTCCTAAGTAAAAAAATCCTTAAAGCATTTGTACTTCCCTATTTTCTGAAAGAAACTAAGATATATAAGAATAATAAGGAAAATAAGCAATGGCATTTGAGTTAAACTTGAAGGATAGTTGCACAACAAATGGGCGAAGGGTTCGATGTGTTGATGTGCGCGAAATTCCGCGGGCGCAGGCCAAGCTTGCGGCCTCCAAACCCCATATAGCACACCCACACCGAATCATGCGAGCACGGGGTGGCCTGTTGCAGGAAATGAGATACATAGACGAAGCCTCGTGCATGCATGGCATGAGCGACACTCTAGATGCTAGACAACGATGGGTTAGCGTGAGTTGTGGCGAGCTTGACGATGGGCTAGTGTGAGCCACATTGATGTAACATTCAATCTCCCAACTTCGTCTATGTCACCACTGCTAGAAGGATCAATGCAAATAAATTTTTTCCACTCAAACTCTTCATATTCGACACGAGCCATTCAAGAACCATCCGACTTGACTTTAAACACCCGAAAGCATCCAAATGGTTATGAAATCTCCTGGAAATATTCGAAAAGCATAATCGGAGCTTAATATAGTACAAAAGCCATAACCTAAGCAGAAGCGATCCTTAATGCAACTAAAATAAAGTAAAAGCCTAAAAATGCAACCTAAATGCATCTAAAATACATATAGAAATGCGACCCATCAGTAGGCCACCTCATATCATTGCAGTTCGACATTAATAATCGTATCACCTCCGGACTTTCTTCCATTCTCTAAAGTGATGCATTTTGAGTCTCTTGAAAGGACTCACCAGAGGTCCCCTAATGTCCACATTTTATAACTCACTATTCAAAAAAAAGAGGAAACTGAACGAACATTGTTACTCCCTCTATCCCAAAAATGTTGCTACGTTTTGACCGTTGCCACTATTCACTTAGGGCATGTTCTCTTCGGCATAAAACAACTGAACTGAACTGAATTGATGAGCTGAAATGAACTGAATTGAGCTGAGCTGAACTGAACTGAATTAAATTATAACTAATAGTAATGATAATAATATAATATAAAATTATTTAATTGATAATAAATTTATAATAATGATTGAATTAATAATAAGTTATTAAATAAATAATAATTAATCAATTATGAAAACTAATTAATGTTCGATAGTACTATTATTTTGCCTAGTAATTAACTATCAAAACGTGTATTTTTTTTTCATTTCAACAATGACAAGTATTATTGTTGTTATTATTAATAGTATTATTGTTGTCATCTATTAAAAAGTTTATACTTTGAACAATGACAAATATTATTGCAATGTGTACTTCTTAGCCTTAAATTATCATTTCAATATAATTAGCCGAATCATATAGAAAAAAAAGTATTAGTAATATTAAAATAATAATATTATTCTTATTATTATTTTTAATAATAATAATATTAAAAGCAATAGTAATAGGTTTAACAATAACAACAACAACAATAATAATAATAATAATAATAATAATAATAATAATAATAATAATAATAATAATAATAATATAATTATAATAATAATTGTAATCATAATATTAATATTTATATTTATAATAGTAATAGTAGTAATAATAATAATAATGATAATAATAATAATAATTATTATCATTATTTTATTATCAGGGAATTAAATGACTGAACTGAACTGAAAATAAGCTGGGGAGAAAGTGACCGTTACTAACTTTGACTGTCTTTTAGTTGATATTCATAAGAAAAAACATAGTCATGTTGGATTTTATTTGATTCGTCCCAATTCGTATTTTCCAAATATATAATTTTTATATTTTTTTCATATATGTAACTCAAGATATTGATGTTTGAAGTTGCATCTCGTAAACTGTGAAAAAGCAAATGTAGCTAACATTTTTGGGACACAGGAAGTGTATATGTGTATTTATTGCTCAAACCAGAAAACATTTTACACAAGGTATCTCATGCAATCTGAATTTACATTGTAAACATGTGGCAAAATTTTGTTTATTGTCATGAGGATAACAGCCCATCCATCATCGCCTGAACAATAAGAGGTTCGCTATGAAGCCATAGCAAATAGGTTTTACAAACGAATATACCACTTGGATCGAGGCTCCATTCTGCACTAGGTGTGAAACCTTACAACATCCATGAGTTGTTATCCTTGGCAGCATACCCATCCAGCCATGTTTGATGCACATGCTCCCATAACAGGTCAATTAAAGAGTTAGCGACCTGCACAGTAAACCGTCACACTCAAAGAACTTGCAGAGAGCAGGAATGCGTTATATATTAGAGCCTAGCACTTGCCTTAGATCTCAATAGAGTTGTAACTACACCGCACTGGTACTCTTCACCTGAAAGCACGAACAAAATCAGTATGTCGAAGCAAATCAAGAAGCTTGATTATTTCTATCAAAAAAATAGTTTGTTTAATGATTTAGCTTTTTTAGCCAAATAAAGGTGCAGCTCCATAGGTCTACAAAAAGCTGACAGCCTGACTCTGACATGAGGTCAGAACTCAGGATAAAACAAGGTTGTGCCAGCCCCTGTCAAGGAAGATCTTTATTGATTAAGGTGGTACTTGAAAGCTTGGGCTATTATGGTGTCATTTATATGCAGAGACAAACAAAAAAATCAAGTGCAACCATTTCAATAATACAAAGCTGAAAAGGTATCACCACAGCCAATGTTTAAGGGTCCCAATTAGGCAATTACTATAGGGGTGGGATGGTGGCTGTATAGGCAGCTTTCTGCTCCAAGAAAGTTTCCAACAAGCTATCTTCACGAAATGCAAATTGACCCTGGCATGAACTGGGCACTGAAACCCTTACCTATAAACCTAGTGAGAAAAGTCAAGAGACTGATAAATAACATGAAATCTGCTGTTTGACTAATATCCTGAGTCCAAACTAAAGATACCCTGCCTCAGGATATACAAACCTGAGTGACAAATGACAATCCTACTGTATATAGCCATATGGGATAGCTTTTGTTAGGTATTCGCTTTACTTGAAATGGAAACTTATGCTTAGATTCATTATATATAGAAACTAAAAGCCACTTGACTCTTCACATTTGCTTGAGATGTAATCCCCAAAGTGATATACATGTACGACATGAAATATAGTATCAAAAGGGAGTAACTAATGCATAACGCTTTTTTCTTTTCACCTTAACAGATAATTTTCACATAATTAGTTCAAATAATTAAGATAACGGCAAATGAGTTGAAACTAGTTATTAAGCCCGGGCTATACAGCCCTGTTGGAAGTCAACTTTAATTATTAGAAATACTATTATTGACATTTACTATAATTAACTATTAGTAAATTAAGTAGTGGATGAAATTGAGAAGGATTGTCATCCATGCAATGTTTAGCATATGGAAATATTATAAATGTAGTTTATATCTGTTGTAACATATAGATTAGAAATAAGAGTGAATAAAGAGTAGAATAAAGGAGAAACGCATGTGAGAAAAGTTATATACAATAAACTAGTATTTTGTTACTCTGGGTTGTAACCCGTATTAGTCTCTCCCAATATATATTGTTCATATTAAGTTGAGTTAGTAATTTGTAAGTTCTAACTCTAACATTTGGTATCAGAGCCAGTTTATCAACATATATAATAATGTCTATCAACTTTGTTCAGCGTCAAGTACCCCAGTTAGCAAAAGACCAATATGAAGATTGGTGTATTAAGATGAAAGCATTATTTGGTTCCCAAGATTTGTGGGAAATCGTTACCGATGGTTTCGAAGAACCATCAGATAGTGAAAAGGCTTTATATACGCCACAACATAAGATTGAGTTGAAAGAAATTCATAAAAAAGATCAAAGGGCGTTATTTTTAATATACGCTGGGATGGACAAAGAGACATTCACAAAAATATCAAGTGCAACATCAAGCAAAGAAGCATGGAATTCTCTTATGACAATATTTAAAGGGGTTGAGCGTGTACGTAAAATTCATTTGCAAACATTACGAGGAGAATTTGAGGAAATCAAGATGACTGAGAATGAGTCGATTTCAGATTATTTTACTCGCCTCCTATCAAATGTTAATCAACAAAAACAGAATGGAGAAAAGATTGAAGATTACAAGGTCGTTGAGAAAGTGCTCCGATCATGCAATAAGAAATTTAATCATGTATTACCTGCAATAGAAGAATCTAAAGACATTGACAAATTATCAATAGAAGAGCTTCTTGGATCGCTCCAAGTTCATGAGCAAAGAATTTTGAAACAGAATGATGGGCCTATTATGCTAGAGCAGGCACTTGAATCAAAGTTAACTCTAGAAAAACAAAATGGTAACCAACGAAGAGGTGGTTTTTGTGGACGTGGTAGAGGTCGGAGTAATTATCAACCTCGTAACCAAAACAATGAGAAGAATTTCATTCATGGAAAAGGATCAAAAAGAGGAGGTAAGACTTTCAATGAATGTGGAAATGCAAAAGACGTTCAGTGTTTTAATTGTCAAAAATTTGGGCATTATGCATCCGATTGTTGGCATAAACATAACAATCAAGGTAATCGATTGAATTTTGCTGAATCATCGCAAAGTAATGAAGATATTCCGACATTGTTGCTAGCACACGAAGAAGCTAGTAATCAAGAAGATATGTGGTTTTTCGATTATGGAGCTAGTAACCACATGTGTGGCAGAAAAGAATTTTTTATTGAACTCGATGAAAAGATCCAAGGAAATGTTAGTTTGGGTGATTCATCCAAACTACAAGTTGCAGGTAAAGGGAAAATACAAATTGTTCTGAAGAATGGGAATGAAGAATTTATTTCAAATGTTTATTATGTGCCTAATATGAAAAGTAACATACTAAGTATTGGGCAACTTATTGAAAAAGGATATATTGTGCATATTGAAGGTAGTAATCTTATCCTTAAAGATACTAGAGGAAGACTCTTTGCTCAATAAAAAATGGCGAAGAATCGCATGTTTCCGCTGCAACTCAACATCAATGTACAAAAATGTTTTTATGGTGTCATGGAAACTGAGTCATGGAAATGGCATTTACGTTCCGGGCATTTGCATTTCAATGGCTTGAAACTTCTCCAGTCAAAGAATATGGTACATGGATTGCAGGCCATTGAAGACCCTAAACATGTTTGTAAAATATGCACGACTGTCAAACAAGCTAGACTTCCGTTCAAGAAGGGATTCTCAAGGAGAGAAAAAGCACTGCTAGAATTGGTACACACAGATATATGTGGACCACTGGAACCAATATCCCTCGGAGGTAACCGATACTTCATTACCTTTATCGATGATTATAGCAGGAAATTGTGGGTGTATATGTTAAAGGAGAAATCGGCTGCATTTGATACGTTTTGACAATTTAAGGCTCGAGTTAAGTTAGAAAGCGAACACAAGTTGAAAATTCTTAGGTCCGATCGAGGAGGTGAATATACATCGAATATTTTCAGGAATTTTTGTAGGGACAGAGGAATTCGACAACAATTTACAGCTTCTTATACTCCACAACAAAACGGGATTGCCCGAAAGAAAAAATCGGACAATTCTAGACATGACAAGGAGCATACTGAAAGAAAGAGGATTGCCGAAGCAATTTTGGGCCGAGATTGTTGCGTGGACGGCTCATATCCTAAATCGCTGCCCAACCAAGAGTGTTAAGAATATGACTCCGCAGGAAGCTTGGAGTGGTGAAAAACCAAGTATTGAAGATCTAAAAATATTTGGGTGTGTAGCGTATGCTCAAATACCCGAGGCAAAGAGGAAAAAATTAGATGATCGAAGTGAAAAATGTATCTCCATTGGATACAGTATACAATCCAAAGCTTATAAGTTATACAATCCAACCACTGGAAAGGTGAGGTTGTATTTGATGAATACAACGATGTTACCGAAACGAGCTTTGAAAACGCTCAAGAGAAAACTCCAAGTCGCAACAATGAATCATCATCATCACCTAACGAATCATCACCGAAAACACCTGTCAAGATGAGAAGCTTGAGAGATATTTATGAAGAGACAAATGAAATTAACGAAGTAGATTTATTTTGTCTATATGCAGACCACGAACCTATCACGTTTGATGAAGCTATTGAAAGAAAGGAATGGAGATCTGCTATGAAAGATGAAATAAATGCAATTGAGAAAAATGATACTTGGAAATTGACTACTCTGACAAAGGGCCAAAAAGCTATCGGAAAAAAATGGGTTTACAAAATAAAGAGAGGCGCTGATGGAGGTATTGAAAGATACAAGGCACGACTTGTAGCGAAAGGTTACAAACAAAAATATGGTGTTGATTATGAAGAAGTATTTGCTCCCGTAGCTCGTTTAGACACTGTGAGAATGTTAATATCATTAGGAGCACATCATAAATGGAAGATATATCAACTTGATGTAAAATCTGCATTTCTTAATGGAATTCGTGATGAAGAAGTTTACGTGGAACAACCAGAAGGTTATGTAATGGAGGGAGAAGAAAATAAAGTGTATCGTTTGAAAAAGGCGCTTTATGGATTAAAGCAAGCACCTAGTGCTTGGAACTCACGCATTGATGGATATTTGATTCATAATGGTTTTTGTTAAGTGTCCATATGAACATGCACTGTATGTGAAAAAGGAAGGTAACAATGTTCTCATAGTCTGCTTATATGTCGATGATCTATTGTTCACTGGAAGTGATCAAGGCATGTTTGATGAATTCAAGGCTACAATGTTCAAGGAATTTGAAATGACTGATTGTGGTCTTATGAATTTCTTTCTCGGCATAGAAGTAAGTCAATGTGAAGATGGCATTTTCATTTCTCAGAAGAAGTATGCAAATGAGCTTCTTGAGAAATTTAATATGACCTCATGTAAACTTATAAGCACTCCTGTTGCAACCGGGATAAAGATGACAAAGGTTGGAGAAGGGAAGTTAATTGATCCAACTTTGTACAAGAGTTTAGTTGGAAGTCCTAGATATTTGACTATAACCAGACCCGACATCGTATATGGAGTTGGGCTTGTGAGAAGATATATGGAGAGCCCTAAAGAATCTCATTGGTGTACGGCGAAGAGAATAATGAGGTATATAAAAGGTACATTAGATTTTGGAATGCTTTATCATTTTGGAGATGAAGCACATTTGTTCGGTTGTTCTGATAGTGATTGGGCGGGAGACCAAGATGAGAGAAAAAGCACAACAGGATATGCATTTTATTTAGGTTCAACTGCTTTTACGTGGTGTTCTAAAAAACAATCCGTCGTAGCTTTGTCAAGTTGCGAAGCAGAATATATAGCAGCCTCATCTGGTGTATGTGAAGCGATATGGTTAAGAAATATCTTGAAGGAACTTGATCATATTCAAGATGGGCCAACTAAAATATATGTCGACAATGTGTCAGCTATAAAACTTGCCAAAAATCCAGTACAACGTTGAAGAAGCAAGCATATAGATACAAGGTTTCATTTTCTTCTAGATCAAGTAAAGCAGGGCACGATCGTCCTTGAGTATTGTAATACCACAGAGCAAGTTGCGGATATCTTCACGAAGCCATTAGCTCATGATATTTTCCGAAAGCTAAGAGGGATGCTCGGAATAATAATTAAAGTTTGAGGGGGCGTGTTGGAAGTCAACTTTAATTATTAGAAATACTATTATTGACATTTACTATAATTAACTATTAGTAAATTAAGTAGTGGATGAAATTGAGAAGGATTGTCATCCATGCAATGTTTAGCATATGGAAATATTATAAATGTAGTTTATATCTGTTGTAACATATATGATTAGAAATAAGAGTGAATAAAGAGTAGAATAAAGGAGAAACGCATGTGAGAAAAGTTATATACAATAAACTAGTATTTTGTTACTCTGGGTTGTAACCCGTATTAGTTTCTCCCAATATATATTGTTTATATTAAGTTGAGTTAGTAATTTGTAAAATCTAACTCTAACATGCCCCGGGTAAGAAAAAAATTTCATTTATTAATATAATACTTTATGATAACAACACTAAATACTACTTAGCCTAGTAGTTAAGACTTTATTATATGTACTTGAGGTCTCGGGATCAAACCTTATACTACGCAATTTCTAAATTTTTTTATTGACATGGATTACATAAACTAAAACTCCTTAGGAAAAGCGCAACGTGGCACAGTTTCTTGTTTATGCACGCCTTTTAATATATTTGTATAGATGAGGAAAGTATATTCATATTTTTCGAACGCAAAACTTAAAAAACCCGACCTATACATTTGGTTCACTGAAGCAAACCAGACCTAACCGAATTACTAGCCAAACACTTCTTTTAAATAAATTTTCTCTAGGGTATTTCAGCATTTTCTATGCTGTACTCACAATGTTTTTTTTCTTCCAAGCTGTACCCTTGAACTTTTTATTTGTTCTATGTTGTATTCTACCCCTCCGTTAAGTCAACATTAAGTTTTCCATTCGTTTCTTATTTGCAATTGTCAGACTTCCGTTAGAAGGGAGATAAATTTTCCAGATTTAAAAGGGTTGGAGTCTTGGAGACAACTTGAAAGAAAAAAAACATTGGGGGTACAACATAGAAACGCTAAAACACAAGGGTACTTGATAGAAAAACCCATAAATTAAAGATTCAACAAAATCCCATCTACTAGATAGAATGTTAAAAGTATTCTTCCCGTCATTATTCATGTTTACGAAGTTAACCAAAGGCAATTTAAGGGCTGTGTTGGAAAACAACTAGATCTTTATCACTATTATATACAAGTATAAGCATCTCATGAGAACACAAATAAGGCTCAATCAGAATATACCTACGGGACATTAGAAGATAATATTACTAAAGAGAAAGATCATACCAGATGATTCCCACTTCTCAAACTGCACAAGCCATGCATCATTGCTTATCCTTGTTGGCAAGAGGCGATCAACCCAGACCCGGTACTTAGTTCCCTGACGATCTCCATAGCATTTTCTGAGTTTATCTATGCTGCCATGAAGAGATAGCTCCTCGCCAGATGGATGGATGAAAACCCCTGAAGGATGCTGTAATAGAGATTATGCAACAAGAATGAGAGGCAGTGTAATAAAAAAATATTGAAAGAAAACTTAGCATACTATAACACAAAGATATAAATAACCAATCACTATGATGTTAAGACAGAATCCGGTCATTTGGATATTACATGTAGCTCTTATTCACATAAGACGTAATTCAGAACACCTGCTTAACAGAATGGCAAAGAGTTACATGTAGTTCTTAATCACATAAGACGTAATTCAGAACTCCTGCTTAACAGAATGGCAAAGAGCCGTTTCAGATAAGATACAGAAGACAGACAGAACTTGAAGCAGAGACTGTAGCAAGAATGTGAATCTACAAAAAGAAGTTCTAAAAATATTCGTTCACAACCACCCCTCCCCCCCCCCCCCCCCACCCACTTTAATAAGCAAATATCAGATGGGAAATGAGCTAGTTGACAAGCACATCATCTCAAAACACAAATATTTTGTAATTTATATGTAAAAGATACTCCCTCTGTTTTTTTTTATCGTTCTCACTTAGAATCTTGACACTATTCATACTTAGAGAGAATCTTCTCAATTTTTTTCAATTTATAAGAAAAAATATAGTCATGTGGGATCTTGTTTGATTCGTCTCAGTTAGTACATTATTAATATTCAATCGTTATAATTTTTACTAATATATGATGAAAGATATTTAAGTTCAAAAATGTGCATTGGAAGATGTGTAAATGGAAAGTGAGAAAGATAAAAAAAAAACAGAGGGAGTAACTGTTATGCAAAAAGGAATGTAACTGAATCTATCTCTATCTATGCAACAGAACTCCACAGATAGAGACACATTCATATGAACCGTTGGTACATTCTCAAAGAAGAAGCCCAAAGCCAAAACACAGCATATAAAATAATCTGCTTTCTCGTGAAGAAACCATAACTAATATCAATCTCAAGTAAACAAGACAAAAACTAACTCAATTTCCATAACATGCAGATCTCATAATAAGATTTCATCAACAAAATCCCCGTATGGCCAATAATAAAGTTTGAACAAATATTTTACAAGATTAACCAACTTTAGAATGTAGGCTAAAGATAAAAGGAAAAAGCATGCCCAATTCTAAGCTCTCTATTTGCAATTTGTAGCAGCAAATAATATCACACTGTTAACTAGAAAGAATGAAAGTACAAGGTTGCATGATCAAGAATTTTATTTTAGTACAAGCAGATCACAAGTGAGAAAGGTAAAATCAAATTCTATACGCCAACAACTTGTACTATCCAGTGAAATCGGGAAGGAGCTGCAATGCAGAGTCAGGGAGTAGTCTCGAGAAGAAGCACGGACAAAGGCAAGAAAAAAACACTTAGATACTGTAACAAAAGCGTAAAGAAAACCAAGAGATATACAAGACCCATTATAGCAAAGCAACCATGGGAAAATGAATATTAAACTAAGAAAGCGAGGAAATTCATAACATACACAAACTGATTTGAGGCTTGCATAGTATGACTCAGAGTTTTCAACTTCTCCACGTCTCCATCTCTCGTAAAACAAGTAAAATTTCACGATTTCATGGCCTGGGTTCACATTCTCTAGCTGACATTCAGTAAAATCCCTAGCATCCCTCGGAGAGATGCTAGGACCAAGGTTGAAGTGACCAATAGCCTGTATTATACCAGCTGCACATCT
Source organism: Beta vulgaris subsp. vulgaris (assembly GCF_026745355.1). Classification (NCBI taxonomy): domain Eukaryota; kingdom Viridiplantae; phylum Streptophyta; class Magnoliopsida; order Caryophyllales; family Amaranthaceae; genus Beta; species Beta vulgaris. The sequence continues at coordinate 25,445,357 of NC_079206.1, forward strand.
TTCAGTTGCATGGATAATCTTAGGGTTGCCTTTTGCATTTTGTGCATGCCATTGCAGTAATTCCTCTTGGGCATTGCTAACCTGTGTACAATCACTACAGCACAAGTAACTACATCTGCTTTTTGCAATTTTAAAACCGACACAAAAATTAATCTAGCAACCAACCATGACACCATGAACTTCTGGAATGCTAAATAGCTCAGCATCATTTCCAGAATCACCACACACAAGGGTATTGGTGGGTGTTTTTCCCACAGACTTGAACTTCTTAAGCAAATATGCAAGGGCTTGTCCTTTACCAGCACCTTGTGGCAATATATCCAAGTCAATTCCTCCACTGTAAATTATCTTCACATCCAACTGAAAAGTAGTAAAAAGAGAGCTTAAATTTCAGAAACAAAAGAGCCTTATGTTTCCAGCTAAATTTAGGAAACAAGGAAGCCTTAAACTTCCAGACACAACAAAATTGCATACAATTACCCACATGGGGAAAAGGAAAAAGAATAAAATAAAATAAAAAATTAAAACTAAAAACTGAATCATATCTTATTTAACAATAACAGTAGCAATTACCCCACGCTTTTCCAATATCTCAGCAAGCTTCTTCGTCACTTGTTGCGCCTTCTCCTTATCAACATAAAAGCTAATTTTGTGTGGCCGCTGCTCTGTCTCAGCCTGCATTGACTCAGAGGATCTTAGAAATCCAAACTTGTAAAATATATAATCATCAGCAGACTATCATTGCCTCATTGGTTTGAGAGCAAAAGCCAACCACCTTGTTTTGCTAATTTTCCTACATGTTTGACTAGTAGAATGGATCTGGGAAGAACAATTCTCTACAGAAATAACAATCATTTCCTTGAAATAGTCTTTTTTTTCCAGCAACAAAACAATTTCCAGCCAACCCCCCCCCCCCAACCGTTGACCTCACATAGACGAAATACTACTTCCAATCAACAAAAATCATAAAGTAACATAGATACTTTGCAAAATATTCTGTCTTACTGAGAAACATTTCAAACTGAAGTAAACTGGTCACGAAAAATTCTCCTCTCCTAAAAAACGGGGATATTTTGACTCCATTCAAGCACAAGCTTAAATAAACTAGTACAAATCATCATCTAAACAATATACCTGAGGTTTGAGCTCAGGAAACTTGCTTGCCTCTTCTCTAACTACATTCCTGTCCCATTTCTGATTCAGGATTTCGACCCATCCGTCATCAGGCACCATCGATTTACCATACGTAATCTCAGTACCCACAGACATAATTGTGATATCTGGAGTCAGCATAGGTTTCTCTTTCCTCAACTCCTTGTAAAGGGTTAAAGATCTTCCAGTTGAAAATACCAACAATGAATCATGGCGGTAATTCGATTCCCACAAAGCATTGAATCTCAAAATGGACAGATTCTCAGGATCATGATGATCAACCTAATATGGATAAATTACTCGTTTCAGTAAATTAACTGCAGAATAAGCAGAAATCAAATTTTTGATGAAATTCGAGTGATTAGCAAACTTACCATTGTATGATCAAGATCCGAAACTATCATTAAACGTGCAGGAGAACTGAGACGATCCATGATTCAACAAATTAATCTAAAACATGAAATTAATCAATCAATGAAATTCGTAAATGTGATCAAATCCAATCATTTCTATGAGCAGACTATAAAGTTAGATAATGAGTGAAAATACAACAAAAAAATTAGCATTAAATTGAACTTGAAGTTGAAATACCAACTAGAACAGGTAAAATTAAAAATCAATTGTATCACCAAGCAACAAATTCGGGCTCTAGAGATTAAAAAAATAAATAAAATAAAAGAGTTTAGAAGCGAACCAGAAGAATGATCTTGTTACCTGAAACGGAAACACAAGGCTGATGAAAGAGGGGAATGAGTAGGTTTATCGTTTCATTAAAGTAATTAATTTGTTGGAGGAAACAAATGATTTTATGTGGCTATTGATAATATTGAAGAGCGTGAAGATGATAAATTGGGGAGAAAGAGAATAATAATGGCATCCAGAAGAATAGGATCGAGGGGTATATCATATATGTATATCTTTGGTGGGATTTTTTTTTTTTTTTGTTTTTGGCTTGTATCCCACGAGTACCACTGTAGCACAATTAATTACACAAATTACTTGTTGAGCCTAGGCAATACTGAAAAGAAAACTCAAAGCTCAAATACACCAATTTCTCTCTGTTAATCTTCCAGAAAAACGGCAAAAGACATAATAATTAGCTACCAAAATATACCTAATGATTAGCTGTACAGCAAGAAAAAAATATCAACCTAGAATCACTAAAAAGAAGTACATCACAGCTGTCAAGGAAAGCAGTATAAATCCAATACTGTGAGCAATATAACTAGGAGCATAATCACATTCTTTACACCCCTCTTTCAAGGTGGAGCTGAGGTGAGGATGCCCACCTTGAGAGATAGGTGATTGTGTTGCTGCTCACCAAGGGCTTTAGTCATTAAGTCAGCTAACTGAAGGAATGACCTAATATGGAGAGGCTTGATAAAGCCATCCAGATAGTGATCTCTTACATAATGACAATCTAATTTTAGGTGCTTAGTTCTCTCATGAAACACAGGATCATGAAAGATGTAAATGATAGCTTTATTATCACAATAGAGATTGATAGGCTTAGGAATAACAAACTGCAAGTCTTCTAATATGCCATCAATCCAAAATAGTTCACTACTAGTCTGAGACATACACCTGTGTTCTGCTTCTGCAAATGTTTTAATTAGTTGTCTTTTATTTCTTGGTTTTCCAAGAGACAAGATTTTTTTTCAAGAAAGATACAAAATCTTGTGAGAGATCTCCCACTAAAAGCACAAGTGCCCCAATCAGCATCACAATAGGCAGAGAGAGATACATCAGAATCACTCTGATAATACAGTTCCCAATCAATGGTCCCTGCAAGGTACCTGATTACATGGATGGCAGCTTGTAGGTGAGGTTTTCTAGGGCATGCCATGAATTGACTGAGTTGTTGAACTGAATAAGAGATGTCAGGTCTTGTGAGATTAAGGTAAAGAAGCTTTCTAATGAGGCTTCTGTAGAATTCAACATCAGTGAGAACTTCTCCTTCATCAATGGACAATCTCAGTCCTCTACGAAAAGGAAATTTACAGGGAACTATTCCATACCTGCATTGTTAAGAATGTCCAAAATGAATTTTCTTTGATTCAATATTGTTCCCTTTTCAGTTCTGGAAACTTCTATGCCAAGAAAATATCTCATCTGCCCTAGATCTTTGCAAGTGAAAGCTGCATCCAATTTGTGCTTCAGACTTGCAATTCCATCATCATCACCACCACTGATTAACAAATAATCTACATATACAATAGCAATCACTTGTTTTCCATCAACCTTATTTGTAAAGAGTGAGTAATCTCTTTTGCTTTGCTGGAAGCCTTCTTTGATAAAGAAGTTAGTGAGCTCTATATTACACTGTCTGGATGCTTGCTTAAGATCATATAAACTTCTTTTCAACTTGCATATATTACCAGTGTGCTCTGTTGTGTGTCCTGGTGGGGGATGCATATATACCTTTTTATCTAGATATCCATGCAAAAAGGCATTGTTCATATCTAGATGATGTAGTTACCAATTTTGAGCAGTGGCTAGTGCAATAAGAGTTCTCACACTGGTGAATCACTACTACAAAAAAGGCCTAGGAAACTGGTTAAAAATGGCCTAGGAAACCGGACTATAACACATCTCCATCTCACATGTGTCCTAGGTTAAGAGACCGGTTATAATGCCTGGTTTCTTTGTTTATTTAGGAGACAAGTTGACAGGTAAAACCATACTCTTAGATAAGTATATATATAATATACAAAGAGGTTATGAGACCATTTAACATTAAAAACCCGTCTCCTTATCTTACCCTTTAAAACCATTTATTAACCACAACCGGTTTCTTAGATTTATTATACGTTTTTTTAAGTAAAATGTTACAATATACATACATTATCCTGTATTTGCGGCTCCTTGTATATACGTTTTTTTTTAATAAAATAAATTTTTTTAATTTTTTTTGACAGGTTTGTATAACAATGTATAAATAGCCACAATAACATTATTATATATAAATTCTTGCTTGCTTTATTCATCATGTCAAAAAAATATTTGCTATATTTAATTTATATACAAAACCAATTTTATTCAAAACATCAATTTCTTCTAATAATGTCTTAAAATAAAGTTTCTATAATCTAATGCTAGCTACTAAAACTAAAATTCTAAAGTAATCAAATAATATGTACAATTCAAACTTGACTGTCGTCTTCAATCTCCATCGTCTTGTGTTTGATTGTTTAAATAATTCACCCACATATCTCTTAGCTCGTCAATCATCTCTTGCGAATAAGTGCTAGGAATCCCAGGAAAGTACTACAAAATAATTTCAGATAATTATAATTAGAATTAGTATATATATGTAATTTATAAGTTTCAAGAGCAAATTAGATAATGATTTAGCTCCTATTTCATAGCATATAGGCTAGCTCCTAACTCATTGCATGTAAGGCTAGCTCTTAATTTATGATGGAAGGTAGTCTAACAGTACTACCTCACGTCTGATGTGCTTCAAACACATTATGGATCACCAAAATATTCAATAAAGACAAAAAAAAAAAGGAAAATGGCTTTAACGTCAATAATCATATCACAAAACTAACTTCTTAGATAATCTCATTGTTTCGAAAACCAACACATATAAAGATAACAAGGTAAGAGCATGAATGACTCAAGTGACATGCGGGTCATATGTATAGGAAAGATAAAGAACATCAACTACTTGTGCACAAACTTTATATAACAGACTTATTGATTGTGTTTTTTCTTTAATAAAAATACGATTGTAAATGAAGTATGAGCAACAGTAACATTCTTCTCGTTCCTCACAAATAAGGGGGGGGGAGAGTGTAGAGCTTTATTGACAAACAAATTAAAAGGATTTCCCTTTCGGACAATTCAGTAGCCCTCCATCCAAGTAAAACAAAAAAAATGGTGCACCAATTAGGCAAATAAGGCAATCACCAATCAGATAAAGTGAATTAGTCAATCACCAAAGGCATGCTCGACGCCTCCTTCCCACAAAGAGATTCAATGCGAGAAGTTCGATTGTGGGAAATCCAATCATTCTTCTTCAATCACAACACCCGCAATATGACATACAAGCAGAATCCCAAAGATTTTCCTTCCTTTATGCCAACTAGATATAACATACAAAACCTACAAATATACCAAGATAAAAGCTTAATAAAACCACCAAAGAAACATAGCTTGTGCTGTAAACCAAGCCGCTTAACAACACAAATAATAACAGCTTGCCATCTTTACACTCTCATAATACAAGAGAATGGCTTCTATTTGGCAATTAGACTTGTAGCGTACTATTAGCATTGAGTTGTCAAATATTAGTGTCCAGACAAATATATTTACCTTGGTCAAAACCAATAACTTCAATATAGCTTGAGACAACAAAAAGACATGTTTTAGTTGTATATTGCATGTGTTTATAACAGGATGTGGTCGAATTATGGCAAGGAGAATCAACATTCCCAATCAATCTGGATTATTTGATAAGGAATAAGAAATCAGGGCCTGCAGAAGAAAACTATAATCCTCAACCATGTACGTGAAGAACTCGTCCTATAAGACACGTAATGCCAAGATGGTTGTGAATAATCTTCCTAATGAGGATGTCATTTTTACAAAACATGCTTGTAAAAGACACTAACGGATGCTTTCATCACTCTCAATTAGACCAAGGGCTTCCGCATCAACTCTGAATGTCGGTTGTGTGACACATGACCGTTCTCAGAGGTTCAAATGATTGGGGACATCGCACGTGGTTGAGCAATAATCTCAGGTAAAATCTTTCTCCTTCAAGTGGAGAAGCTATGTACGATCGACCAATAACTTGCTGATTACTTGTCCTTATCTGCCACTCACACCTAGACTTAAGCCACCTATAATGCTCTGGAAATTCTTTATAAAGATATCTTCTTGCACATGGATCAGTTTCATTCATCTTAAAGAAATGAGTCAGCATCTTAAATCCTAGTAAAAAAAATTGTAAAAACCAAAAAAAGTTTTTTCTTAGGGCCTTCTTTTTTTGACGGGATGTCATAGTAAATCGAGGAGTTTTGTTTTCCTAAACCTTTCAAATTTATGATGGAGGTTAGAAATCTTGGTTTAATATCTTAATTTATGGTGAAAGTTACAAATTATTTAATTTTGAAAATTAATTACTACCTATTCTACTCCTATAAATACTCAAACCTTACACTAGTGGAAAAAACCTTATATGTCACTTCGTAACAGATGCGGTTTTAGTAAAACCGCATCCGAAAAACAACATAAAAAATAGGAGGAAAAGTTGGGAGGACAATCTGATGCGGTCCACTTGTGGACCGCATCAGATTACAAAATCTGATGCGGTTTGGTGGACGCATCAGATTTTCCTACTTTTTTAAAATCTCGCGATGCCCATGTTCTTGGCATGCGTGGCCCATTTGATGCGGACCAAAACCACATCAGTAAGCTCGGTATTGACCGCATTAGATGGGCTTTTTTCCACTAGTGTTAAGTCATCTTTTCCACACAAAAACTTTGAAGAATCCATACTCTCTAACTTCAAAGTTCTTCTTTCTCTTCCTATCTATTCTAGTTTTATATTTCTTATTCAAGCTCCAATATTCTTTGGTTTAAGAAAGATATTTTCATATTTCTTGCTCAAAAATATTATGTTCATGATACGTCATTCATGTTTAAATTCATGATTAGGTTCATGTGATAAATTACTTATTAGTTGGTTATGAGAAAGCTCAAGCATAAGAATAAGTGAAGATACTAGTATACTATTTGTGCAAGACCAAGCTATGTTATGTAGCTAGATCTTTTGAAATGTGGTTTTATGTGATAAAGTTGTTTATTAATTTAATGATTGGATTGGTTTAAAATGGTTACGATATTTTAATTTATTATTCACTCTTGGAAGTGAAAAGAAGGAATGATTTTATCAATCATTTTTATATATAGAAGTTTTGTTATCCTTTTTGGAGAATTAAATTATTTTTACAAAGAAATGTTGATTGGTTTTTATGAACTTTGACTGTCCAAAAAGTTATTTATGAGGAAAGGAGGTTTACTCATGACTTACAAGTCATATTATTGTTTTTTTCGCTTGACTAACATCAAGAGCTTGAAAGTCCACTTGTTGGCAATTATAGTTACCCCTTTATATATAGCTCTGTGATGGATAACTAGCTTGGGGGGGGGGGGTATGCACACTTAGCAAAATAGAAGGGGGGATAAGAAGAGGAATTGTTTTCAAGATTATTTTAATCCAAGTTGTTTGGAAAGAGTTTGTTCTTAAAAGGTTATTCTTGAATTATTATTCAAGTGTTTGGAAAGAGTTTGTTCTTAAAAGGTTATTGTTTTATTATTATTTAAGTGTTTCAAAATAGTTTGTTCTTGAAGAGTTATTCTTGAATTATTAATGATGGAGTTTTCGAAATGAAAAATGTTGCGAACTAACAAATGTGTTACTTATTTAGTACATTCTGTACTGAGTTTTATACTAACGCCGGACACATATTTCATTTTTCCTATTTGGCTTTGCCCTATTTACCTTTTTGGTAAGCAGTTTTGCAGCTGAATTTTTAGATGTACTTGGGAGCATACTAAGAAGGGGATCTTCACCTAGATTAGGGTGTTTTATTTATATTGAGTATTGAGACAATATTCACTTTTATTAATAAAGAAGTATTATTATTTTTGGTTAAAGTCTTCTGTTGCAAGTTATTTTGTTAGTTAGTAGTTGGTTGCCGAAAGCGTGTTAGTCACATGGCGGTAATACTCCTAAATTACTCAAATATTATTTACTCAATTATTTATGGGAAATTCTATATGGTGACCCTATCTTAATTTTAAGGGGGTGTTTGGTTGGGGTATTTTAATGGAATGGAATGGAATGACATCCATTCCATTGTTTGGTTGGACATATTTAGGGGAGAGTCTCATACCTAAGGGTTTCTATCTCCACCCGATCCCCATAGAATCCCAATCTCCCCTTCCCCCCCTAAGTTTCTAACTCCATTCCCTCAAGTTTCAAACCCTGATTTGTGTGGAAGGGAGAGAGAGAAGGGTTAAACCCTAGACAAGAGAGAATCCAGTCGTTGCCGACCACCCACTTCCGACCACCACCGTCGTCGATCGACCATCCTTTTCCGACCACCACCGTCGCCGACCACCTTATTTGCAGAAAGTTTGTCCTCTTTTTATCCCCAATTTCTTGTCAATTACAGTTTTGAATTTGATGGAATTTTCGTGACAAATTTGATCTATGCTTTATCAATCTGCTTTATTTCAATTCCTTAATCTAGCTGCACCAATCTCCTATCTAGCTGCACCATTCTCCTCAATTACAGTCGTGGTCTTCGTGGCAAATTTGATGGAATTTTCTATCATTGATTTAATGTGGATTTGTACAATCATGTTATTGGATATCTATTGCACCAATCTCATTAATCTAGTTGCACCAATTTACAAGCTTGCTTACCTGATTCAGTGTTCATCATTGCCACTGATAGAAATTTCTGGGAAATTTTAATTTTGAATCAAGAAAATAAACGTTGTACCAAGAGCAAGATGAATTATTAATTATCAAGAAAATATTTTATGATAATTCAACTGTATGGCTGTACACTATTAATAATTATCCATTCATCCACACTAATTTTCATGGATCATCTATTTGATATTTGGTATAATAATCATGTTATTGAATCACTTTTTAAAAATTATTGTCTGGTTAGTCTAATGTGGATTTGTATAGTGGTCAAAGGTGCAAGCTAGCAATTTAAATTATGTTAAATTATGTATAAGTATATAATTATATTATATATACATATAGCTGGTACAATTATATTAAAATAAAAACTGGATGCATAATCCATTCCAAAAGTGAACCAAACAGTAGAAATGGACATTGAATCCATTACACAATTGAACCAAACAGTTTGAAACTGGTATTGGGTTCTGGATCCATACCACCCTGGTATGGACATCCATACCATTCCATTCCAGTTCAGTGAACCAAACATGCCCTAAATTCTATTTGGTAGCCAAAAATAAATTACTTTACATATCGCGACCCTCAACTAGTTTGCCTTTTTACCTCGTGACATTACTAACCCTAAAATGTTATGTTAACGTTAAGTTTCATAGTTTTTGTTGTATAATGCGTTAGATTAGCTTAGTAACTTATTTCCCTCCAAAAAAATTTATTAGTTTCCCTCCAAAATGTATTATCCCCTTCCCCATATAAACAGGTCCTCATAGAACCTAAAGCACCATTTTTTTCCTTCCTTTAATTTTGTTTCTCTTCAATGGCTTCGTCTTCAAATGCTTCTTCTTTCTCAAACTTGGGTGCTACTAACGAGGGTACTTTTTTGTGGGTTAATTTCAAACGTTGTCTTTGCCAATCTAATGCATATTTTGAGATTAAGATTTCTGGATCTACTGCTAATCCTAACAAGCTGTACTATAAGTGCAAAGCGTGTGGAAAATTTGGCTGGGTTGCAGATGCAGATATGAAGAACGAAGTTGCTGCTGTGGGTGATGGGGTTAGGGAGATGGCAGATGGGATAGCTGATGTCAAAGAGAAATTAGGGTCCTTTGTCAAATTCATGGAGATGGTTGTTAAAATGACATGGTTTATGTATATAGTTATGGTTATTCTTGTGCTGTTGAAATAGTTAATAGGTTGAAGTGATGTATTGTGAGCAGGAGTAATATGTATTTCGTTGTACTTTTGCAAATCAAGAGATGAAGTTTAATTTGTCCAAAATAATTCATCTCATTATATCTCTGCCATGGTTTGAAGTCAATTTCCACAAATCACATAATGTGCAAAAAAAAAAAGGTTTACATTCCTAACAACCTTTTGTGAAAATTAAAACATGGTGACTACTTAGAATTAACCCCCCCTAAAACAAGTATAAACTAAACAGGTTGTGACATGGTCAGTCTTGCACTTCTTCTTGGTTGGACCGGCTGCATTGGTTGTGAAGATGTAGTTGCTCTCTTGTCTTGTTGCTTCTTCTGTTTTGCTGTTGCACCCCCCTTACAAGCTAGAGAGTTATGCCCAAACTCTTTACGGTTGCCACACCTAATGGTCTTGGACCTCTTCCCCTTTTGCTGCTCATCCTCCTTCCTTCTCCTATTTCTGCATGGTCTTCCTGCCCCTCTTTTCATCACTGGGGGTGCAATCTCAGGTAGCATAGTCTCAGGCTCTGGCCACTATTCAGGGTCAAGTTTTGACTTTATATTGGATGAGTAGGCTCTCTTGTACACCTCCACACTATACCAACTGCTTACATACTTGTGAGGATCCTCTTTGGCATGTAAAATGGCCCTCATACCATGTTTACATGGTATTCCACCTATTTGCCACAAATTACAAGCATAAGTTCTGTTAATCAAGCTCACTGGCAGAACTGACCTCCCATCATGTACTTCAAACTCTCCTTGACCAGAGAAATAAGCTTTGCAAGTCCTTGAATCTTGGCATAGGGTTTGTACTCTCTTGACAATATTGGGACATATGTCAGTGTTTTCCCAGCCCTCACAAATCTGCCTTCTGGATGCTAGCCTCACCATTGTTACTCTTCTTATACCTGCAAGTAAGAAAAAGAACAAGTCAACATAGGCCTAATAACTTGAAATAACAAAAAAAAAAGAAGTAGATATACCTTCTAGAAGTGTCAACACAGGCCTGCATCTATCTATGCCAAGTGTAGCATTAAAGCTTTCCACGAAGTTTGTCTTATTAACATCACTTTTAATATCAGGGTTGAATTGCCACTTTGTCCACCTACTTTGCTCTCCTAACTTCGAAAGCCATATTCTTGTGTTAGGATTTACTTTGTCTAAAGCTTCCATTGCCTTCTTAAAAGTGAACTTAGATGTGGCTCCACAAGCCTTCCAAAATAAACTGAACAGTAGAGGACCTCCAAAAACCCTCTTCCAATTTTTACTTAGGTGTTTACGGCAATACCTTCTCCCAACTTTTGGCCAATGCTCAGTCAATGCCATGTCAATGCCCTTGTGAAGAAAAGAAGAAAGCAAAGACCATGTTAGTCACTTAGTGAATAATGAAGAGAAGCAAAGACAATAAGTACAAAACATATGTACCTTTTGCCTATCAGATATAATACACCAGCTGTCACCTCTACCACTGTCCTTCAATGCATTTTTTAAATGCCAGACAAAGAATGCCCAACTTTCACCATCCTCACCAGGTACAATAGCCCAAGCAAAGGGGAATATTTCATTATTGCCATCAAGGGCTATTGCAGACAAAAGAATGCCCCCATAATTACCCTTAAGGTGTGCATCATCCACACCAATCAAACTTCTGCATTCAGCAAGTAACCCCTCCATAGGTCCTTTAAGAGCAATGAATATAGAAGAGAAAGACAATGGTCTTTCTGGATGATCTGGGGGTGTCCAGGCACAAATTACAATAGACTCAGGGTTTGTTTCTTTCACAATTTCACAATATCCAGGCAACAAACTGTAAGAAACATCATGCCCCTCATGTTTTCTATCAGTGCTTCTGCCCTCTTCTTGTAAATAGTGCTCTGTTTCATTTGGATTCCATATCTCTGCCATAACAACTCATTCAGAGACTTAGCACTAATGTCATTGTTTGCTCTGATATCATCCAGTAGCTTCTCTTTTGCCCACTTGCAGGTTACCATTGGGTTGCTCACTTCTAACCCCAAACAAGTGTGTCTTAAGTTTTGGATGGATTTGATGGCCCAAGTTGTGCCATCTGGTAGCCTTGAAGCATGCAGTCTCCACATACAACCCTGGGCAGAACAACTGCAGTATACCTAGTGTTACTAGCCTTGTCAACAACCACAGAGGACCCACATTGAATGCAATAATCTCTTACCACACTTCTCAAATGATGCTTGCCTAGAAATAACATCCAAGGCCTAAGCACTATCTTTCCAAACTCATCATCACCATATACCTCACCATTCTGGTATAACCTCTTCAAGTAGTTGGATTCATGTTTTCCATCAATATTGACATCATCATCATCTTCAAAATCATGGCCCTCATATGGGTCATACTCATCATGAATGTTTTCCAAACCATCATCATCAGATAAGCCATCCTCAGAGACCAAACTCTCATCAGTGTCAGTCCCATTTCCAGTAGGTGAGTACATTTCATCATCATCCAAGTTATGCCCCCCTTGATTTGTCTGCAAACTAATTGCAGCACTGTTAAGATCAGTTCCATGGCTGCTACTGTTCCCACTAGTAGGCCTCACATTCAACCCTATTCTAGCTGTAGTGGTTTTAAGGATCTTTTTTGCTCCAGCAGATGTAGTTTTAGATGCTTTTGATGAACCCTCAGTTGTACCAGAAGCAGTATTAGGTTGTAACAAAACTAGATTCATGTCATTCACAGTAGTACTAATAGTAGTCATTATTGTTCTATGGCTAGGGCTAGTACTAGGACTATGTAACAAAGGAATGTGTTTCACAGGAGCATATTCTTCCTTAGTTACATGAGCCCTCCCCCTTCCTCTTACCCTTCCTGTACCTCTTCTCCTAAGGCTAGCTCTCCCCCTACCTCTTCCCCTTCCTCTAACTGGACTGGTGGGTACACCTTCATTGATTATATCAATCCATGTTTCCTCTATTGCTAGGTTAATTGGATTGTCATTTGGTGAGTAAGGGATAGAGGAATTAATTGTGTCAAGAAATTCGGTAGCTGAACATATCTGAACTTCTCTATGCTTTTGGCTCCTCCTAGGTGTGTTGGTGGCAGTTGGTTTCAAAAAGGGTGGAATAGGTTGTGACAGCACATCATTACTCTCCACAACTTTCTTCCCAGACCTTAATCTTTTCATAACCTTCATGAGTTCAGATGGTTCACTAAGTTCCCCAACCCAAATGTAGATTAACTTAGACCCAGCTAAGTTAGCAAACATTTTCATTAAGTCACTGTCAGTTTGTAATTCAATGTGTTTCATCTTAAACACATAATTAAAGAAAGGGTTCTTTGGGACTTTAGTTTTGTTTTCACGGGCCTTATCTTCATACTCTATAACTAAGTCAATTAAATTGACAGTATCAATATCACTTACAACCAAATCGACATCAAAAACCTTATATTGAAATTTCAAAACCACAGCTTCACACATTCTTCAAGAGCAATATATACATGCAAGAAAAACAAGCATAAGCATAGTATCAACAACTACAAAATGAAGAGAAGTACCAAAAAACATCAAAATTCAGAAAAAAAAATCGACATACCTGGAAAATAATCGAACCTTTACAAACCCAGGAAATTTCCCAAAATCGAACCTTTTTGCAACCTTACTCCTCAATTGCACTCTTTCATTCGAAGCTCGCTCAAAAAATTAGGGTTTAGGGTTGAATTGCATTTGAAGAGGGATAATTAATGCCCCAAATTTGCAGATGAGGAAAATTTTTATGCCCGAATCGCAATTGAATAGGGACAAATTTGTTTTTGGTTCAGAAGAAAAACATGTCAAAGAGAGAAGTCAAAAGGTCAAGGTGTCATGTAAATAAAATTTTCAAACTTTAAAATCAAAATTTTAAGTCAACTAACGTTGTTTAGTTTGTAATGTCACGTTTCCTAACTGCGCACTAATTATAGGTCAAAATATGTAAAGAAGTTTACTTTTGGCTACCAAATAGAATTTAAAATAATACAGGGTCACCATATAGAATTTGGGGGTGTTACAAAGTGGTATCAGTTTTTCAGGTCTTGAAAAGATCAAAGTTGAACATCAAAATTGACCGGTAGACATAAGATAGGCATATAGAGTTTCGCATTTGTATTCTAAATTGTTTTTGTTAAGTTTAATTATTTTATTTTTGACGATTTGCATTGATGCATCTTGCTAGTACCACAAAAAGGTGTGTGTGTGTGTGTGTGTGTGTGTGTGTGTGTGTGTGTGTGTGTGTGTGTGTGTGTGTGTGTGTGTGTGTGTGTGTGTGTGTGTGTGTGTGTGTGTGTGTGTGTGTGTGTGTGTGTGTGTGTGTGTGTGTGTGTGTGTGTGTAGATGAAGGGTGTAGATATGTTGGGGTGACTAGCTCTGTCTAGGATTAGGAAGACTCTCCTCGATGTTGTGGGTAACTTCCTTACCTAGGAGCTATAATCACCTTGGCTATGCTATATCTTGAAATCAAGTACACTTTAAAAAAATTTAAAAATAAGTATTTTAAGCCATAGTGGTGCATCTAGTAAAATCTTGAACTATATTTAGTTATCATGTACTAGTATAACTCTTATGATGTTCTTGTAATATCCCAATTCTTCTTACTTTTATATGATTGTTGTAGGAAGTAGAGGAAAAAGTTTATGTTATTCCCTATGTATGGGATAAGCAAGGAGGACATGCTGCACTGGCAAGCAAATAGTAGTATTATGTGTATTATATTTCGTTAATGAGTAATTTTGTTAACATATGAGGGACATGTATTGCTTTGAAGAGCTTCTTTTGGAAAGAAAAACGGTCCCTGATTTTATAGATGATATTGTTGAGGCTAGTGGTCTTAATGCATTTGACTGGGAGCCATGGGTTTAGTGAGGAACCCTATGTAATCCCCGATAATTTTAAAGGATTTTATAAATATATGTAAGTATTTATATATTTATATTTAAACCCAAATGAGTTTGGAAAATGATTTGACTATTTAAAAAGGATGACTATTTTAAAAGTCAAATGAAATTATTTTTCATGGCTTAATAAAATTGAAAATATTTTAATTAAGCATGTTTTAATAAAAGTTTTAAATATTAAAGTATATTGAAAAAGAAGTCTAATAGAATCGAAAATCCTAAAAGGATAAAAAGGAAAAGAGTCATGTTGATGATTAAAGTCTTAAGTTGTTCATCTTATTAGTCATCAAATCTCATTAAACCTTATCTCTTTTCCTAAGCCCAAAAAGGGAAGCCTTTACATAAATATCCTAAAAACCCAATTATTTTATCCCACACAATTATTTTTCTCCACAATCACATCATTCATGTTCTCCCCTTTTCCTTCGACTTTTTCTCTCTCCTCTTCGTGCGTCTTCTTGTTCTCTCTCTCAAATCTCGTTTCTTCTTCTTAAGGTAACGTTTCTTCTTCAGCAAGAAACGTCACGAATCTCCCTAAAGTTCAAACCTTGCTGCTGCCGTGCCACTGCTGGGGTTTGTCTAGGGGTGAAAGTTCGGTGTGCGGTTTGGATTAAGGCCTAATCCAATCCGATCCGAAAAAAATTTGGATTTCAATTTTTCAATCTGAATCCAAACCAATTAGGATTTGAATCCGATCCAATCCAATCCGAAGTTTCATACTCTAGATTGGATCCGATCCGAAAATCCGATTTTTTTAAGACTCTAGTTTTTCGATGAAATAAATTAAGCACAACAGCAGCCTAGTAGATTTTGAAAATGAGGAATTAGGTGCAATTATTTTTTTAGGGGAAGGATTGAAGTGCTATGTGTATTGGGTAATAAAAAATCAGTTAAGCACTTAAGCCCAATCCAGATACATAATACAAGGCAGATTATTATTCGGTTATATTGGATTTTTGGATCCAATTACCCTAAATCTAATCCGATCCGGAAATCCAATTTTTCACAAAATCTCAATCCGAATCCAATCCGAACACAGTTTGAATCCGATCCGAATTACTAATTCGGATTGGATTGGATTGGATTGGATTTTGGATTTTATCCGAATAACTTTCACCCCTAGGTTTGTCCTTGCCGGCGCTGCTCTTCCTCCTTCGTTTGTTGGTTGTTTTCTTTCTTCCTTCCTAAGATTCCATTAAAAGACTAGGTTTTTATTTTTTTTATTATTATTAATTATGTTTACTAGTTAAATTACTATTTATATATATATATATAATTTCGGTTATTATAGTTATATATTATAAGAAATTTCAGATTTGTTATATTGAGTTTATTTTTAGTTTTAATCATGAAAATAAGAGTTTTTAGGGTTTTTAATTGCTAGAAACTAAAGTAATATATTATGAACTATGAGATTTACTTAGTACGTGTTTTTAAATACGTTGTACATATTTTAAGGAGGGTTATTAGCTTTTAAAAGTGTTGTAATTTAAGAAAAGAGTTATTTATGGAGTTTTTAAGGATTTTTAATTGCTAAAATAGTAGTACTATACTAGGAATTAAAAATAATACAAGATTGATACTTAAAATCGATTTTAAAACGTGTTTTAAAGGGGTTTTAAATTATTTAAAGCTGTTGTAATTTTTATTTTAAGTTATTAATTTTAGTTACCTTGTTTTCGAGGCGGAGAATTCATCGTAGGAGACTTTTAACGATTTAAAAGTGGCCTACAGGCTAGTATATACGAGGTACGTACATTATTACGTGCTATGTGGCTTAGTATCATATTTTAAGGAAGGTTTAAATTTTAGTATCATGTATAGGAACCTAATTTGTTCATATATGTGATTCATGGAAATTATTTTACATGTTTTATGCATGTGTGCAACATGTGACTTGGAATTGATTATGAATATCGAATATTATGTTTGTGTGGAATAATTGATACAAGCATGTTTAGAGAGTTTATTTATTAATTCATATAAGAATTAGTATATGTTAAAGTGAATCATGTAATGCATGCATTCTTTGAGAAGTATTATTTTTATTCTCTTATGAGGACCGTGGACCTTATTTGGTAAGTTTACATGTTACACCTATATAAAGGTAAGATTATTGTTGGTTAGGTTCAACAATTAAAGGAAGTTAAGATTAAGAAGGAATTAAAGTAGTCTTGGTTTGTAAGTTGTGATCACTTGTTAAATCCAAAGATAAAAGAAGTTCAGTTGTGATTGTCTGATTTTTATTTATATGTTATAGGTATGTGTGCGTGTGTCAACACATTAGTAATATGTAAATAACGTAAAGCGTAACGAGAACAAGTTATAGACTTTAGACTTCTGCACGTCTAGAGTTGGACGTTAAGGGTTGGGGTTATGGTGAGCGTGCCATAACTTTTCTAGGAATGGATTGATCACCATCCCTCTTTTATTTCAAAGGTTCCTCGATATCGCAGGTCATTTTTAAAATACGTGGTAGCTCCCGTATTTCATATTAGTAGGCAAGACAACTCGTCCAATAACTATTCCATTTAATGTAATAAAAATATGTTTTGTGTTTAGTTCAGTAAAAGTTGCCTGCAGATTATTATATGTTTATTTATTATTTATTCCTACACGTTATTGTTTAGTATCATGTTTAGGAATGTGTATGTTTGATATGTAGTACTCAGCTTTGCTGAGTACGTGCTTTCTTGTGTATGTGATCATGGCTTTGCTTACAGGTTCGCAGAGTCGATATTGCATTGACATTACAGGTTCGCAGATGTGCATCGCATTGGGAATCTGGAGTGGAGAGACTGTATTTCTAGCGTAGTTTAACTTATGCTTTCGTAGGAACATTTTATTTTAGATGGTTGTTTATTTAAGTTGGTTTGTTTAGATTCTCAACATTTGTCTTTTACTTAATGAGTTCACTAGTAGAATAAATGTTATTTGCTGCGGTCAAAAAGTGGCCTATTGCTGCGGTTTCGGGCGCGCAGCAATTAAGGGGGAAGCAATATGTAATTATTATATTGCTGCGGTTTAAAAACGCAGCAATATTTGAACATATTGCTGCGGTTTTTGGGAAAAACCGCAGGAATATTATTATTTTTATATCAAAATAATATTGCATAGTGCTGCGGTTTCTAGAAAAAACCGCAGCAATATATGGTATGTAATAATAAAAAATACGGATATTGCTGCGGTTTCTTTCTAAAACCGCAACAATAGACACTGGGCAGGTAAATTTTTTTTTTTTTTTACTTTTTCAAGCCTAAATTTTTTGTGGTTATAATAATATTATTATAATATGTTATATTAGCTACAACAATTCAATGTTATAAACACCCAACACAAAAAGAAACTAAAAAGCAGAAAAATGTACTACAAATTACAAATTAACTGTAATGAAATTATAATTACAAAACTAAACAAAAATACAGAAAAATATATTACAAATCAAATTCACCGTAATAAAATTATAATTATAAAATTTTAAAAAAAGTAGAAAAATACATTACAAACAAAAATCTGAAAATCGAAAAAATAAATAAAAAAATTTCATCACTGATAACGGAAAAAAAATGACGAGAAAAAAAAAACGAAAAGAAATTCTACTTTCAGATCTAGATCGAACGGCGGAGGCACGAACACTCTGGTCGAGGCCGGTGGACTTGGCGGCTTCATCGCGTCGCTCCGCTCAAAATCTGACGGGAGCAGTCGCGTTGCTCCGGTGGACGACGAAGATCGCGTAGCTCCGGTGGACGATGAAGATCGCATAGCTCCGGTGGACGACGAAGATCGCGTCGCTCCGTTCACGCGTGGGAACGTGCTGATGACGGGAGCGATAAAAGATGAGAGCTGTTGGACTCCGGTCACGCGTAGGAGCGATGAGAGAGATGACGGGAGCGGTCGCGTCGGTTGAGAGAGATGAGAGAAAAAAAGACGCGTTGAGAGATGAGAGAGGTTGAGAGAGAGAAGGTTGAGAGAATGAAAGAAACAGCTGGTGAGGATTGAAAGAATGAGAGGGGAAAAAACCCTAACACGCGCATTTTATACTTTTTTTGACAATATTGCTGCGGTTTTTACCAAGAACCGCAACAATATAGTAAAATATTATTTTTTAATATTATTTTAATATATTGCTGCGGTTCTTGACAAAAACTGCAGCAATATGTTTGGCCAAATAGTCAATTTTTTTTCAATAAAATTTTGGTAGATACCATATTGCTGCGGTTTTAAGAAGAAACCGCAGCAATATCTTTATTTCATATTTTATATTTATTTTTACGTGATATATTGCTGCGTATGGGTAAAATCGCAGCAATATCACCGCAGCAAAAAGCAATTATTCTACTAGTGGTTTAATAAAGTTGGTTTTAGTAAATTGTTTTCCGCTGCAAAATTCTGAATAAGCCGATACGTTATCACACGGGCGATAATGTCTGGGTAATTCTCTAAGTTTTATATTATAATGGTATTTCTGAAAAGAGAGAATTATCGGGGCGTTACAAAGTGGTATCTGGGAGCTTTAGGTTATTTTAAGACTTATAGGCGCCTAACTAGCTAGCTAGCTTACTAGTTATTTGAAGGAAACCTTAGAATTGCTCCTACTTATTCATTTTGAAAACTTATATAGAGTATCGTTTTTTTTTAGGAAAAATTGACAAAAATAAGCCAATATTTAGCCGATCTTCCGGAAATAAGGCAAGCTTTTGAAAATCCAGATATAATACAACCTTTGCATCGTTTTAGTCAAATTTGGGTCAGATGACTTTTTACCGATTGTACAGGTAATTTATTTGTTTTATTTCTTTATTTTTTCGTAATTTTTCTCTCTCTTTCTAAAATCCAACCTCCTACTTCCTCATCAAATCACCGACATCTACCATCACCTAACTCCACCGACCGAAATCAACAAGTCAGCCTCCATCCACCGGACCTCCACCGCCATAACCTCTGAGCGCCTCCTTTCTCTCTCTCCCTTTAATCTCTTTTGCTCTCTCTCCTTCGAAATTTAGCTGTGGTGATTTAGGGTGGTGGTGTTTGGTGCGGGATAGGGGTGTCACGGTGGGTTTTCGGTGGTTTCATGACGGGGTTTTGGGTGGTTTTGTGGTGGGGGTTGTTTCGGAGTTAGTGTTGGTCGATATGGGTTTCGGGGTTGGGGTTTGAAATTGGTTAGTTGCAGTTGTTCGAGGCAAGGTGGTCACGGTGTGGTTTGGTGTGGTGGCGCCGCTAGGTTTGTGGGTAGGTTTGGGACGGTGGTGGCGTTTAGTTTGGTGGGGTGGGTTAGTTGGCTACGGTTGTTGTGAGGTTGTCACGGTGGTTGTGGGGTTGTTTGATTTGGTTATGGTGGTGTTGGTTTAATTGTTGTGGTTGTGGGAAGAGCAATAAGAGGGGTGATTGTTGCGGTGGTGGTAGAGGTTATTGAACGCCGTTGCGCTGGTGTCGGCGGTGGTGGACGTAGGCGTGTATAGACATTTGTGACTGGTGGCGGTGGTGCTGGGTTCTAGTAAAGGGAAACAGGAAAAGGGAGGGTTAGGGAGGAGAAAGAAACTAAAATTAGTTTAGTTAAAACATTAAATTAAAATTATTAATTGAAATTAACCATAATTAATTAAATTAATCACAAATAACTTGTTACAACCTGTGCTAACAGGTAAACTAAAACCAATGACCCAAATTTGGCTAAAATGATGCAAAGGTTGTATTAAATCTGGATTTTCAAAAGCTTGCCTTATTTCCGGAAGATTGGCCAAATGTTGGCTTATTTTTGTCAATTTTTCCTTTTTTTTAAGGCCGATTTTTTTTAAAAAAAAAAAAACCGAATTTTTTTTCGGAAATCCTATGGTTCGATTTTTTTTTTTTATTCGAATTTTCTTTTTGTTCGAAACATTTTTCTTTTGTGTTCGAAATTTTTTTCGAGAAATCGTAATGCTTCGAAATTTTTTTTTTCGAAAACTATAGGAGCTTCGGAATTTTTCGAATATTTTATTAAGTCCGAAATTTTGTGAGTCAAAATTTTTTTTTCGAGTGTTCATACATCTGGATTTTTTTTTTTGTTTACTCGAAATTTTTTTTAGACACATCAATAATATTATTTATAAAAGTGTCTGCATTATATTTTCATACCTTTAAGGTTTATATTATTGTATTGTGAGAATGGTAGTATAAGAAGGGCATGTAGGATAGAAATATTATATGCCTGCATTCAATAGTTAGTTCAGCATCATTATATTTTTCTTCCCTGCTAATAATGCATTATTATCATTTCTTCCTGTTGACGATGCATTATATTATACTTCCCTGCTAATGATGCATGAATGTTTTCTTGCCTGCTAAGATGTTATGTTTTAATGCCTTTGTTTTTGTTTACCCTTATTGTTTCTTGTGGGAACACGTTGGATTGAGTACTAAAACATTCTGGGTTATTGTATTGTAGTTCCCTGAACATGTTTGCCAATCTAGGAAGCTACTTTAACCCTATCGTCCTGAGTGACGATGAAGTTGACGAGTTCCATGCACCCATCGACAGTAGACAATATACAGATCTACATTGGACTATGCGTTGCATTTTGAGGAAAGAGTTACGTAGTGATGATGAGGTTATAATAGAACTTGACAATGCTAGGGGCACAACTAGGGAAGACATCTATTATGCTTGTTTCAGGTATGAAACGAAAACTGAACCTGAAGAGGATGAGGACACTATACCCATTAGAAGATCCAAAATACAAAGGAAATTCATTGACTGTGATGAGGATGGGGAAGAAGAGGAAGTTGATGATGCAACATTTATGTCTGATTAGTATCAAGAAGCTAAGGATAAGAACAACAATGTAGTGCCTTAGGGTTATATTTTTTTTATGTTTCTAGGATACAGATATACATAGGATATTAGTTTTAGAAATAATGTTGGATGTATGCCAACAGTGATAGAGAAGTTTTATAGAATTATTCTTTTAGGAAAATATAAATACTATGTCATTCTTTTTCTTATACCCTTTATGGAAGAATAAAAGTTATTATTAAGTTTATATGAGTAAGTAAGAATTTATTCTGGGCACGTGATGAGAATATTTTTTTTATTCAAATTTTCATTATGTGATAATATTTTTTACTTGCTCGATTCTACTTCATGTTGATATGAATATATTTTACATGAATAATTACGTGATTATTAGAAGAACATTTCATGTTGGAACTAGTGGAATTGTTTGTTGATGCGATCTTTAATGATCAATTCAAATGTTGCCTTATTAGATGGACACATAAATTATACTAGAACCTAAGTAGAGTTATATTACTTTCAGGTCCCGGAGTAGAATGGCCAACAATACTGACTTAGCTGCTGCTATTCGCCTCTTGGCGGAGAAATTGACTCAGGAAAGAGTTGAGCGTCCTGAGACTGCTGGAGAAATGTTCGAAAGATTGGCCAAGGTTAAACCACCCTACTTTAAGGGACAATATGACCCTACCTTCTTAGAGAATTTGATTAGGGAGTTCGAAAAGCTATTTGAGGTAGTGGACTGCCCTGCTGAGATGAGAGTAGGTCAGGCTGTCTTATATCTGAAGGATGAGGCTGACCTATGGTGGAGAGAAAATGGTGTTAGACTGAGTGCTACGGAAGGATTCAATTGGGAAGCATTTGTGATAGTCTTGAGAGGGAAGTTTTACCCTGCCTTTATGAGGAAGCAAAAAGCCCAAGAGTTCATCAATCTTAGGATGGGTAACATGACCATTTCTTAGTACTATAGCAAATTCATAGCCTTGTCTAGATTTGCACCTGAGGTTGTAGCCACTGAGGAGCTTAAGGCTTAGAGGTTTGAGCAAGGTTTAACTGATGAAATTCAATTGGGATTAGGAGGTGAGACCTTTACATCCTTAGATGTGGTGTATGGGAGAGCTTCTCATATTTATGGATTGCAGACAAGGAGAGATAAGAAAAATGGGATAGTTGGCGAGAAGAGGAAGGATGTTAATGCTGGGGGAAACCAAGGGAATTTCAAGAAAAATTGAAATGGTAATGGGAACTTCCAAGGGAGGAACAACCAGGATAATCGAAGCCAGGGTAAACCTGATAGAGTTTACCATTGCAAAAAGTGTGACAAAAACCATCCTGGGAGAGATTGTAAGGGGGATTTAGTGACCTGCAACTTCTGCCAGAAGAAGGGCCATAAGGAGTATGAGTGTTTCTCCAACCATGGTAAGGATCAGAAGAGTCAAGGAAATGGTAACCAGGTTAGGTCAGGGTCCAACCAGTCAGGGAACCAGGGTCCTAAGCCTGGAGGTCAGCAAAATAATCAGGGAAACTATAGTAAGCCTCCAAATGAAAACCCAAACTAGAATAAACCTGCGGGAAAGATGTACGTGATGAGTCGTAATGAAGCTGAGAAGTCTGCTGATGTGGTTACTGGTAACTTTTCTATTAACTCAGTCCTTGTTAAAACGTTATTTGATTCGGGGGCGACTTATTCTTTTATTCGTCTTCTGTCCTAAAAACTCTGGGGTTAGTAGAATGTGAACCAATTGACTTGTCTATTAGCATTCCTACTGGGGAAATCATAAGGTGTACTAAGCTGTTTAAAAACATGCCTTTGAAGATAGGAGGCTGTGTCTTTCCGTCTGTTCTGATAGAATTCGATCTAGAAGACCTAGATGTGATTCTTGGAATGAACTGGTTGAGTCTTTACAAGGCTAATATTAATTGTGAGGTTCAAAAGGTAGTGTTGAGAAATCCTTTGGGAAAATTGACCTCATATATATATAGACGTTTTGGGAAACCTAAGAAGTTTGGCGTTATCTCTGCTATGCAAGTGAGGAAATTGATGAGAAAGGGGTGTATGCTATTTTTATGTAGCGTGCAGGATGTGAGTAAGGAAGCTGAGTTAAAACTTGAGGATGTCCCAATAGTGAACGAGTTTATGGACGTATTTCCGAGTGAGATTTCAGGTATGCCACCTGCAAGAGCTGTTGAGTTCACTATAGACTTAGTTCCTGGAACTGCACCTATATCTAAGGCACCATATAGAATTACACCTCCTGAGATGACTAAATTCAAGGTGCAATTGCAAGAGCTCTTAGATAAAGGTTATATTAGGCCAAGTGCATCACCTTGGGGAACTCCTGTGTTGTTTGTGAAGAAAAATGATGGAAGTATGAGGTTATGTATTGACTATAGGGAGTTGAACAATGTAACCATCAAAAACAAATACCCTTTGCCTATAATAGATGACCTATTCGACCAATTGAATGGAGCAAGTTTGTTCTCAAAGATTGATTTACGTTCAGGGTATCATCAATAGAGGGTAGCTGATAAGGATGTACCTAAGACTGCCTTTAGAACGCATTATGGTCACTATGAGTTCACTATAATGCCATTTGGGTTAACCAATACTCCTGCTATATTTATGGATTTAATGAATAGGATCTTTCATGAATTTTTGGACAAGTTTGTAGTGGTTTTCATTGATGACATTCTCATATACTCGAGGAATGAAGCTGAGCATGATGAGCACTTGAGGATTATTTTGGAGACATTAAGGAGAAACCAACTTTATGCCAAGTTCTCTAAGTGTCAGTTTCGTTTGGAGAAAGTAGCATTTTTGGGTCACTACGTGTCTAAGGAAGGAGTCTCCGTAGACCCGCTAAGATTCAAGCTGTGAGTGAGTGGCCAACTCCAAAGAGTGTGTCAGACATTAGGAGTTTCTTGGGTCTAGCTGGCTATTATAGGAGATTCGTGCGAGATTTCTCAAAGATAGCAAGACCTATGACCAATTTGATGAAAAAGGAGTCTAATTTCGAGTGGAATGAAAAGTGTGAGGAAGCTTTTCAGATCTTGAATGATCGTTTAACCTCTGCACCTGTTTTAACCCTGCCTGATGGAAATGAGGGATTTGACGTGTATAGTGATGCTTCGAAAAATGGTCTGGGATGTGTGTTGCAGCAAAATGGGAAGGTAATAACATATGCGTCGCGACAATTGAAACCTTATGAGGCTAATTATCCTACCCATGACGACCTAGAGTTAGCTGCCATATTGTTTGCATTAAAAATTTGGAGACATTACCTATATGGAGCAACTTGTAAGATGTTTACAGACCATAAGAGCCTAAAGTACATTTTCACTCAAAAGGACCTGAATATGAGACAAAGAAGATGGCTGGAGTTAATAAAGGATTATGACCTAGATATCCAGTATCATGAAGGGAAAGCAAATGTGGTTGCTGATGCCCTAAGTAGGAAATCGAGTCATAGCTTGAGTGCTTTGATAGTCCATGAGGAATTGTGTCGCGATATGCAAAGATTGAGCCTAGAAATTTTAAATCTTGAGGAAAGTGAGGCTAGGCTTAGTACTCTTTCTTTGGGAGTGTCAGTTTTCAATGAGATCATTGAGGGTCAAGTTGGTGATGAGCACCTAGATAAAATCAAGGAGAAAATCAAGCAAGGAAAGGAAGCTGACTTTAAGATCCATGATGATGGGAGTCTAAGGTTTAAAGGGAGGTGGTGTGTACCACAGAAGTGCAATGATCTTAAGAGACGCCTCATGGATGAAGGGCATAATACTCCATATTCTGTGCACCCTGGGGGTGATAAGTTGTATAAAGACCTTAAGGTTATCTATTGGTGGCCAAACATGAAGCGAGAGGTAGCTGAATATGTGTCTAAGTGCCTAACTTGTCAGAAGGTGAATATAGACCATAAGAGGCCCATGGGAAAGGTTCAATCGTTAGAGGTTCCTGGATGGAAATGGGATTCTATTTCTATGGACTTTGTGACTGCCTTACCTAAGACGAGAAGTGGAAATGACACCATTTGGGTTATCGTGGATAGATTGACCAAATCCGCCGTGTTTATACCTATTAAGGAGACATGGAAAAAGAAGTAGCTCGCTAAGACTTATATTAAGCATGTGGTGAGACTTCATGGAGTTCCAAAGGACATCATATCTTACCGTGCCTCTAGATTTTTATCGAAATTTTGGAAAAAGGTCCAATTAAATCTTGGGACAACACTGAAAATGAGTACAGCCTTTCACCCTGCAACCGATGGTCAGACTGAGAGGACTAATTAGACTATGGAGGACATGTTGAGAGCATGTTCATCGATTTTCAAGGTAGTTGGGAGGACCACTTAGATTTGATTGAGTTTTCTTACAACAATAGTTATCATGCGAGTATAAAGATGGCACCGTTTGAGGCATTATATGGACGGAAATGTAGAAGTCCCATTTGCTGGAATGACTTTAGCGAGAATATAGTCTTGGGGACTGAATTTATTGAGGAGACCGTCAAGAATGTTAGACTAATTCAGGCTCGAATCCAAGCTGCACAAGATAGGCAGAAAAGTTACGCTGATTTAAAACGACGCGAAGATGAGTTTGCTGTAGGTGATAAAGTGTTCTTGAAAGTATCACCCACTAAAGGCGTTATGATGTAATCCCCCACATTTTTAAAGGATTTTCATAAATATATTAAGTTATTTATGTAGTTATATTTAAATCCAAATGAGTTTGGAAATGGTTTGACTTTTAAAAAGGGTTGACTATTTTTAAAAGTCAACTAAAAATATTTTGCATGGCTTAACAAAACTTGTAATGTTTTAATTAAGCATGTTTTAAATAAAAGTTTAATTATTAAAAGCATATTTAAAAAGAAAACTTAATGGAATCGAAAGCCCAAAAGTAATAAAAAGGGAAAGGATAATTTGATGACTAAAGTCCTAATAAGCCATCTTGTTAGTCATCAAAGTTTTAATTATTGAAATTTCTTTTCCTAAGCCCAAAAGGATTAGCCTATTTAAATATCCTAAAAACCCAATTATTTTGCCCTACATTCTATTTTCTCTCTCCTCCCTTGCACGTAATTTTCTGGTTTGCTCTCTCTCACTCGGCCTTTCACTTTCTCTCTCCTCTTGTTGCGTGCGTTCATATTTTCCCCACCAAAGATCGTTTCTTCTTCGCTAAGTAACGTTTCTTGTTGAACAAGAAACGTCACGAATAATTTCTTGAAGCCGAAACCTGCTGCCGCCGGTCCTTGCTGCTGCCTTCAGTCCGGCGCTGCCTTCCTCCTCCAATTTCGGTTGTTTTTTCTTTATTTCTCCTTTAAGATTCCATTAAAGTCCTAATTTTTATTGTTATTTTATTACTATTTACATGATTATGATTTGAGTTATTATTTATTATGAAGAATTTGTTTCGGTCCTCATATGTATAAAAGAAAAAAAATTCAGATTTATTATTTTTAGTTTTAATCATGAAAGATATGGTTTTTAGGGTTTTAAATCACTAGAAACCGTATATTTAAAGTATAAATATGAATTTTGATTGGAATACGATTTTTATATGCATTTAAAATATTTTCAGAAAGTTTAGAAAATTTTATAGATGCTGGAAATTCAGAAAGTTAGTATTTTAAGGTTTTTAATGATTTTTAATCACTAGAATAGTTGTACTATACTAGGGATTAAAAATAACGAGAGTTTAAATTATAAAAACGATTTTTAGAGACGTTTAAAAAGGTTTGGGGACATTTTAAAGTTGCTGTATTTTTTTTAGTTCAAGTATTTACTTGATTATTTTATTGTTGTAGGCGGAGAATTTATAGTAGGGGACTTTTAGAACATAAAAGTGGCCTACCGTTGCGTTTATACAAGGTACGTACATAGTCTACGTGCTATATGGTTAGAAACATGCTTTAGGGATGTTTTTAATTTGTAGTATCATGTATAGGACCTTGTTGTTCATATATATGATTTACTGAGATGGCTTTACATGTTATTTACTTGTATGCTACATGTAAACTAAGAATATGTATAAGTAAGATTGTTTGTATGGAAGTTTGATGCAAGCAGATAAGTTTAGTTTGGTATTAATTCGTGAGTGAATTAATGTAAGTAAATTGGAATCATGTGTTACATAGATTCTTTGAGATTATTTATTTATCTTATAAGAACCGTGGATCTTATTTGGTAATTTTGAGTTATACCTATATAAAGGTACAGTTTACTGTTGGCTAGGTTCAACAGGCAAGTTAGCAAAGAATAAAAGAAGTTAAAAGAGTCTTGAATGATAAGTTGTGAACTTGTTAATTCTAAGATAAAAAGGAGTTTTGTGATCTTATGTGATTATTAGTTATATATGTTGTGTGCTTGGTTGGTGTCAACACAAGTATAAAAATGAATGCAACGTAAAGTGAAACGAGATAGGTTATAGACTTTAGACTGGTGCACGTCTAGAGTTGGACACTAAGGGTTGGGATACATAGTTCGCCGTGATATGTATTTTCCTAGGATTGGATTGATCACCTTTCCTTTTTAGCTCAAAGGTTCCTCGATATCGCAGGTCAATTGGAATATGTGGTAGCTCCCATATCTCCTACTTCAGTATAGACAACTCGTCCCATAACTATTCCATTTAAAAGAAGAAATAAAGTTTAGAGTCTAGTTCAGTAAGAGTCATCTGCAGTTTGTTATATGCTTATTATTATTTATGTTGTGGTATCATGTTTAGGATTATTTATGCCTGATATGTAGTACTCAGCTTTGCTGATTACGTGCGTGTTTGTGTTTGTGATCATGGCTTTGCCTATTGATCCTGTGGTGATCCTTCGGGGGAGCAGAGTCAAGAAAGCATTGACATTACAGGTTCGAAGATGCATACCATTGGGGAATCTGGATTGGAGAGGCTTTTGTGACATTAGTAGTATTTAAGTTGTTTCTAGGAATTTATATTTTCAGACTTTAGCTTTAAGTTGGTGTGTTTCAGTTCAAACATTGTTTGGTTTTTATTTCATAAGTTAATAAAGTTGATTTTATTTTAGTAATGGTTTTCCGCTGCAAAATTCTGAGTAAGCCGAAACGTTTTCACACGGGCGATAATGCCTGGGTAATTCTCTAGATTTGTTATAAAAGTATTTTCTAGAAAGAGAGAATTATCGGGGTGTTACATATGAGATTTGGGAAAAAGGGCAAGCTAAGTGCTAAGTATGTAGGCCCATATGAGATTTTGGAGCGTATTGGGAAAGTAGCTTATAGATTGGCGCTGTCAATGGAGTTTGAGAAGATGCATGATGTGTTCCATATTTCCCAACTTAAGCGCTATATCCCTGATGAGCGTCATGTATTGGAGCCTGAACGAGTTCAGATCTCACATATGAGGAAAGACCTGTCAAGATTCTCGACAGGAAAGTGCGTAGTACACGCAATAAAGATGTCCACATCGTCAAAGTTTGGTCTAACCACGAGTCAGAAGAGGCAATGTGGGAAGCCGAAGATGATATGAGGAAAAAGTATCCAGACCTATTCCTTGAGGTGAGTTACGAGGGCGTAACTCGTTTTCTTTTAGGGGGTAGAATGCGATAAATTTCGCGCTTTTGTCTATTTTTATGAAATTTTCATTCATTTGTATGCCTATGTCGGGCAATTTGCACATGTTAATGCAACAGAAGTAGATTCTTCACATAAGAAAAAGTGTTCATAGGTAACACAAGTGTTTTAAAACTGGGAAAAGTGCACAAGAGGCACTACCTTTCTTCAAAACTTTCGAAATGACGAGTCCAACTTTTGAAAGTATGAGAGTTTTGTGTCAAGTTTCGGGACGAAACTTCTTTCAAGGGGGGTAGACTGTAATCCCCCATAATTTTTAAAGGATTTTATAAATATATTTAAGTATTTATATATTTATATTTAAACCCAAATGAGTTTGGAAAATGATTTGACTATTTAAAAAGGATGACTATTTTAAAGTCAAATGAAATTATTTTTAGTTTTAATCATGAAAATAAGAGTTTTTAGGGTTTTTTATTGCTAGAAACTAAAGTAATATATTATGAACTATGAGATTTACTTAGGACGTGTTTTAAAATACGTTGTACATATTTTAAGGAGGGTTATTAGATTTTAAAAGTGCTATAATTTTGGAAAAGAGTTATTTATGGAGTTTTTAAGGATTTTTAATTGCTAGAATAGTAGTACTATACTAGGAATTAAAAATAATACAAGTTTGATACTTAAAACCGATTTTAAAACGTATTTTAAAGGGGTTTTAAATTATTTAAAGCTGCTGTAATTTTTATTTTAAGTTATTAATTTTAGTTACCTTGTTTTCTAGGCGGAGAATTCATCGTAGGAGACTTTTAACGATTTAAAAGTGGCCTACAAGCTAGTATATACGAGGTACGTACATTATTACGTGCTATGTGGCTTAGTATCATGTTTTAAGGAAGGTTTAAATTTTAGTATCATGTATAGGAACCTAATTTGTTCATATATATGATTTACAGAAATTATTCTACATGTTTTATGCATGTGTGTAACATGTGACTTGGAATTGATTATGAATATCGAATATTATGTTTGTGTGGAATAATTGATACAAGCATGTTTAGAGAGTTTATTTATTAATTCATATAAGAATTAGTATATGTTAAAGTGAATCATGTAATGCATGTATTCTTTGAGAAGTATTATTTTTATTATCTTATGAGGACCGTGGACCTTATTTGGTAAGTTTATATGTTACACCTATATAAAGGTAAGATTATTGTTGGCTAGGTTTAACAATTAAAGGAAGTTAAGATTAAGAAGGAATTAAAGTAGTCTTGGTTTGTAAGTTGTGATCACTTGTTAAATCCAAAGATAAAAGAAATTCAGTTGTGATTGTCTGATTTTTATTTATATGTTATAGGTATGTGTGCGTGTGTCAACACAGTAGTAATATGTAAATAACGTAAAGCGTAACGAGAACAAGTTATAGACTTTAGACTTGTGCACGTCTAGAGTTGGACGTTAAGGGTTGGGGTTATGGTGAGCGTGCCATAGCTTTTCTAGGAATGGATTGATCACCATCCCTCTTTTATTTTACAGGTTCCTCGATATCGCAGTTCATTTTTGGAATACGTGGTAGCTCCGGTATTTCATATTAGTAGGCAAGACAACTCGTCCAATAACTATTCCATTTAAAGTAATAAAAAGATGTTTTGAGTTTAGTTCAGTAAAAGTTGCCTGCAGATTATTATATGTTTATTTATTATTTATTCCTACACGTTATTGTTTAGTATCATGTTTAGGAATGTGTATGTTTGATATGTAGTACTCAGCTTTGCTGATTACGTGCTTTCTTGTGTAT
Organism: Beta vulgaris subsp. vulgaris; assembly: GCF_026745355.1. Taxonomy (NCBI): domain Eukaryota; kingdom Viridiplantae; phylum Streptophyta; class Magnoliopsida; order Caryophyllales; family Amaranthaceae; genus Beta; species Beta vulgaris. The sequence continues at coordinate 25,476,180 of NC_079206.1, forward strand.
GTGATCATGGCTTTGCTTATTGATCCTGTCATGATCCTTCTGGTGAGCAGAGTCGATATTGCATTGACATTACAGGTTCGCAGATGTGCATCGCATTGGGAATCTGGAGTGGAGAGACTGTATTTCTAGCGTAGTTTAACTTATGCTTTCGTAGGAACATTTTATTTTAGATGGTTGTTTATTTAAGTTGGTTTGTTTAGATCCTCGACATTTGTCTTTTACTTAATGAGTTTAATAAAGTTGGTTTTAGTAAATTGTTTTCCGCTGCAAAATTCTGAATAAGCCGATACGTTATCACACAGGCGATAATGCCTGGGTAATTCTCTAAGTTTTATATTATAATGGTATTTTTGAAAAGAGAGAATTATCGGGGCTTTACACCCTACCGAATTTTGTTGGCCTTAATTCACCTTCCTCAGACACCCAAATACCAAATCCTCCATGATAAGTACGCTAATATGGTCTTGCCAACTACGGAGTGGGACAGTGATAATCATGAGTTCCATGGGGAGTTTGGTTAGCCACCATTCTTCATTTTGGCACCGAATTAATGTATATAGAAATAGATGGACCCCAAAAGGGGTGGGAATGCCATTGATATTGACCTAGTCCAGTATCCATAATTTCTTCAGTTTTCAAAATCTCTTCATGAAAATTAAAACTAGCACACCATTTCTTAACTATCATTGCTTTACCATAGAATAGATGAGGCCCATCAAGAAGAATATGATCTCTATCCTCCTTAGAGTTCAATTTAACAATGAGGAAACCCTCTTCATGCTTGAAGATGGCTGGTTCATAAGTCAAATGCCAAAAAACATTCACATATTGAGAAATAGAAGTGAGAGTGGGGTTTTGACCAACAACATAGACTACTAAAGCACCTTCCCAGTTCTTTGTCTGAGTATCTACATCTTTTTTGTCAAGTTTAGCAACAAAGTCTCGATTAACTACAACAGGAGCTACAAATTTCAACCACATACCTTTCTCGGAGATATGTGACTGTCCTGTAAAACCTTTCCATCGTAGCTGAGCTTCCTCAATGTGAGATTTCTCCACCACCTCTGGTTGTTGTTCATTAGTTACTGTTTCATTGATTTTTTCCACCGGGTCACCCAAAGCCTGAGTTTTTGTAACATTATCAACCATCTCCAAAGATCCCAACGTCGACGACCTACTTGCCTGCCCGGAGGTCTTCTTTTTTCGGCCCATACCGACCGATGGTGCACGATAGCAAAGAACCTAATCGTGCGCCAGCAGAGGGTTTTAGGAGGGTTTTTTATCAGCTCGTAATTAACTATAAGGGCTTACTATAACTATACTAGTCATTGAGGCTATATGCATATGAAAACTGGAAAACATATAATCAACATAAAATAAGTATTATAGCAGATCAAGGTATCTATGTGTGACGGTAAAGTAACTGAAAATAACTTTGCTTGATTTAAAGCAAGATTAAGTCGTATCCATTTTGATTTTAATTTTTTAAAACATAATATTTGAGTGAACCAAATTGATATTGGATTACAACGAGTCTCAAATTACAACGAATCTCGAACTACAATGAATAATTTTATAAACTAACTCTACAATCTTATTGAATGAATTAAACTAGCCACTAAAAAGATTAAACTAATCACTAAATGGATTAAAGAATGCGAGAACCAAATGGATTGAACTGGTCACTTATTAGATTAAACTAGTCACTATATTAACAAAGATGGTCTGTTCTCTTCTTAATATTGGGATCAGGTCGTTGCCTAATTTTAAATTAAAAGTATGCGGTCTCTTACAAGACCAACTAACTGAAGATAACATTGCTCCATGCCTCCATTATGATATCGAAAATAATATTGAAGTGAAACAAGTTAGTATCAGGTTATTAGATATTGTATCAATGTGAAACGATATCTTAAATGAGGATAAGAACACTCCAATGAAGTTAATCGTTTACAAGTTACATTTACTTTTTGAAATTCAAATATCTAATATAACTGAAACAAGGTGATACTGGATTATATAATATATCAATGTAAGCTGATAAGGTAAATGAAAATAGCAATGATATTTCCAAGTGGACCTTGATTAAGCTTTATCTATTATTGCAAATACAAAACATATTACTAGAGCAAAACAAGTTGATTAGTTGAGTTGTTATTAACTTATTCGATTAAAAGTTATATATGTGAATACATCTAAACAAATAAACAAATTGAAACAATTTGTTATTGCATAACGCTAATATATATGATGATATTGGATTAGATCAATTTATTGATAGAAGTCGATAGGCTAATTGGTATATATGGTTTACGTGGACTGTTTAAGATACTTTGTATTATGTTTACTTGGACCGTTTATGTTAAGATACTTTGTATTCTCTATTGAACATAACAACACACTATATATATAAGTTGATCGTTTTAAGTCAATGAAGTAATTAAAGATATGATCGTACGAAGATGGAGACATGAAGTGATGAAGTAAAACTTATGAAATTATATATAGGAAAGCATTAAAAGTATGAACTTTGTTTAAACTTATGAAATTGTGCATTGATAGTGATTAGTGAATATTGATTAATGATTGATACATTAACGATCAAACCACACATAGGTCGAAACTTGTAAGTGCTAATCACCACTCGTAAGTTGTAACTTGTAAGCACTAATTATTAACTTGTAACATGTTCGAAACTTCACATATTTATAATTTTCAAAGTTTTTAATAATAATTTATTTGAAATTAATAATAATAATTAAATTTCTATTAATTTATAACAATAATACTAGCTTAAGAAGTTACTAAATTACTAAACAAATTAATACTTCCTCCGTTTCAAAATAGATGGTACATTGTGATTAAAACGGACTCCTAGGCAAAATTTCATAAGTATGTTTAAGTAGTATAAAGGGAGGTAGATTAATTCTAGTGGTCCCATGTGAAAAGGAGGGAGAAAGAAAAAGTTGGGGACCACATGTATCAATCCCGCCAGCTTTGGGGAACAAAGGGGACCAGTTTTTTTTTTCCCCTCCATTTTTTTGGAAGTACATTCACCTTTTACACATGAAACCTTTTCAACCAAAACAGAAAATTTTGGCTTCCCTCTAAAATTTGAAAGCACTTAAACTTTTGTTAAATTTACCACCAAATCCTTGTTTTCCCTATTTAAGGGTTACAAACATTCTCCCAAAAAATCAGTTTTCCTACCAACCAAAATGCTTACATAAGGCAGTGAACATTCTCTCCTACACATTCACTGCACACACGCAGCACTATATTAACCAACCAAAATCTAAGGCAAAAAAAATCAGTTTGTTAATCTCATCATCATTTGCTGCATCTGGACAAAATGGATGCAGCACAGGAAATCTACAATGATGTTGTTGATGAAGAGGACTTGGATGAGTACTATCTACAACTACTTAAAGAGATTGTGCCCAACTTCAACAGTCAAATCTCCTCTGAACCAAAATCTGATACACAAGAACAAAACAGAAGAATTAAACCTGAGATGAAACATGAAAAGAGAAGGAAAGCTATAGATGAATTGTTAATTATGGAAGAGAAAGGAATATTACCATATGGTGCATTGAAGAAGACAACACAGAAGTATGGTGTTTCAAGACACACAATAGAGAGATTATGGAAAAGAGCATGCAATCAAAGAGCTAAGGATGATGTCATTGATGTCAGGTTAAGGAAAAAGGGAACTTTGGGGAGGAAATTAAAGGAATATAGTGAGGAGTTTCTCCAATCAGTGCCACTGAATTTACGCACTTCAGTTAGATGCTTTGCAGGGGCACTTAAAGTGTCTCCTTCAGCAATTTATAGACTGCTCAAAAAGGGGAAGCTCAGAAGCCATACAAGTAGTAACCATCCAAGTTTGACAGAGACTCACAAATTGGAGAGAATGAAGTGGGTGCTATCCCACATTCTGCCTGGCACACCCACTGAACAAGCACAGTTTATAGACATGGAGAACATCATATATATTGATGAGAAATGGTTCTACTTGAACCCAGATACAAGGAGATTTTATTTATTGCCAAGAGAAGATGATCCATATAGATGTTGCCAATCAAAGAGATTCAAAATTAAAGCAATGTTTATAGGGGTGACATCAAAACCAATGTATGATGCTGAAGGTAATCTGATTCATGATGGCAAGTTTGGTATCTATTCCTTTTGTAGAGAGGGTGGCAGCAAAATACACTACCAAAAACAGAGATAAGGGCACTATTGAAACCAAGGTTGTTGAGAGGATCACTCAGAAGGTCATCAGAGACATGATTATACAGAATGTACTACCATCTATAATGAGTAAATGGCCTGCTGGTCTGTCCAAGGATATATTCATCCAACAAGACAATGCTAGGCCTCACATACAAGGAAATAATGAGGCATTCAAGGCAGCAGCAACTCAAAATGGGTTCAACATCATGCTCATTCAACAGCCACCTCAGTCCCCAGATTTAAATGTTCTTGATTTAGGGTTTTTTAGAGCCATACAAGCTTTAATGTATCAAACTTTTCCTAAGAACATAGATGAGCTCATAACAAATGTGCAAGATGCATATGACAGATTTGATCCTAGTGTTATGAAATACACATGGTTACAATTACAGTGGATTATGGTTGAGATTCTACAGGTTAAAGGAGGTAATAATTACAAGAACCCTCATCATGGGAAAGCAAGATTAGAAAGTTGGGTCGTCTCCCCAAAACTGTCAAATGTGATTAAGTTATTGTGGATGAAGCTGTGCACTATTTGAATGAGAAGTTACCAAATGAAAGTGAAGAACTTGAGTACTTTGACAATGAGGGGGTTATTGATGAAGACTAAAATGAATGGTATGTGTGCATTTTTTTGTGAAGAAAACAGTTTTTTGGAAGAACATTAAAAGTGGGTGAATTTTGTGAAGAAAACAGTTTTTTGGAGAACATGTTTTTTTGGTAAATACATAACAATCCATTGAAGTAGGAACTTTTGTTAAACTGCACACCAAACCTAAGCTATGTAATGTAGTGGAGGAATGTAGGTTTGTAAATGCAGTTTATATCAATGATTATGCTTATTCTATTTACAGTTATGTTTCTTATTTACATCATTGTTATTGTTTTTAGTTTTAGGGACCGAGGCATACTATATGAGCAAAGAACCACAATCACAATCTTCATGTTAAGACATCATTTGACCTTCTAAAATCCATCAGGAACTTTTAACTTATGAAGGAGATCAATTCATTAACACCTCAAGGCACAATGCCGAGCAAATCATTGACTCACTTCAAGTTATTGGTGAGTCCTTCATCATATGGATTAGGGAGTGATTTAAAAAACAGGGGGACTTAATATAGAACAATAAACCAATGAACAACAAAAGTGCTTTCTCTATTCATAACTCATCATTCATCAATTTGACATCACCCTTAAACTCTAGTTCAAGCTCAACAGAACCAATAATCAACTAACACAACCAACAGCTCCCAAGAACACAAGCATCAAACACAATCCAAGCTTATCCAACATCAACCCAAACATTGAACATCACCAACAGAACTTCAACATCACCAACAGATTCAAGATCACCAACACAAGCGGAATATACATAAGCATTAAAATAGAAGAACACAAACCAACAACAGCAAAAATTAACATGCAAAAAAACGCAAGTAAATAAGGATAACAAAGGGACAGTAGTCAAACCTCCCTTACAAGAATTTTTGTTCAAATCAGTACCACCAATCACTATCCCCCTCCTCTTTGAACCAGATTTGAGGAACGATTTTGTCCCACTTCCACCACTTTCCTTAAAAGAACCCACCTTTGCCTTTCCTTTTCGGCTATATGAATAATAATCATCTCAGAGTCCATACAAGGAAGAGCACAAACAGTAATGCGTTTAGAATTAGGGTTTTTAGAGACAGAGAGTGGGGGTTTCATGGGAGTTTTGAAAACCACTTTTTCTTTTACTTCTTCCTCGGAACTCACCAGATCTATAACTCCGTCTTTCACAATTTCATCTTCTTCAGAGGACTCACTTGGTAAATCATCGGGAAACCAAGGTTCCTTCACGTCCTTGATATTTTTAAGAACAACACCCAAAGCTTTGCAAGCAGTTGGACCCATACACTTCTCAGCATCCCCTGATTCGTAAAGTCTACGGGGCCAAGGAGAACCATTTTCAATTGATTTCATGACGTCATAGATGAACATGCCTCTCCCTCATCCGTAGTTTCAAAATGCGCATCAATCAAAGGTTCCAAATTGATTGAATAAACCATTTTTAAGGAGAGAGAAAATGATTTTCAAGCAAAATTTCGAAGAACAGAAAGAAAAACGAAGATGAGGAGAGAGAGAGAGCGAAGATCTGAAGAGTTGGTGTTTCAGGAGAGAGAGTAGCTCTGAAAAACTTAGAGAGAGAACAGAGGGACGTTAATAGAGATGAGGGAGATGAGCAGTTATGAGGGAGATGAACAGTTATAAGGGAGATGAATGATGATGAAGAACCCTAGGTTAGATGAAGTTGGTGGGGTGGGAATTTAATTGGGGTAGTTGGGGGGTCATAAAAATTGGTGGGAATCATTAGTTTTAGGTTAGATTTTGTTAGGATTAATCAGATTATTAGAAGTAGATTAATGTACATAACACAAGTTAGTAAGGGTAAAATGGTAAAAGTGTAAGGCAAAAGTTACTAAATAAGGAAAAAAAAAAATGTTGCATCTATTTTGAAACACCCATAAATAGACAATGTAGCATCTATTTTGAAACGGAGGAAGTACTAGAATCACAAATTTAGAATATTTAATGCCACTGATTTAAGAAAGATCAAAATTGAACCATTGATGGACATTAACTTAGCAATCCATGTGCTTGGTCACTCTCAATGTTCATTGGTCAAAGAAGAATGTCATGGATCATGAATTGGGACCATTGATTAGAAAAAGGCAAAGCTAAGCCCTTCATTCTCTACTCTCTTACTCTCTCAGAAAAATAAAAATAAAAATTATAATGGGGATGAGAGCTAATCTTAGCGCTTAAATATTCAATCCAATGGATGAATTAAGATAAAAAAACCTAAAGTTGTATTTGATATAAACCCCCCCCCCCTTTTTTAGCCCCCCTCAAACCCTGTCATTTTTTCAATTCTGTCACGCCTCTTCATCCGCCTCTCTCGCCTATCGCCACGTCCATCAACAACTTGGCGAACACCACCAACACCGCCTTGAAGATGACCTCCGCAGTGAAATTCGACCACCATCACGCATGCCTTCGCCGCTGGCACACCTTTCGCTTATTGATTAACTTATTTCCCAGGCAAGTTTATCATTTTTCATTTTGAAGTATTCAAGTAACTAATTGTTGAAAATTTGGAATATTTATAAGAAAATGGTTTCAATTTTGGAATTATGCATCTTTTCATTAAGTGGGTTTTGTTAAAATTTTGTATATTTTTTCTGATGATGTTGCTAAAATGGTAATCACAGGTATACAAGTCGCTGATTGCGTTGTTGTTGGGAAACTGTAAATTGATTAGTGGGTATGACTATTCTCAGCGTAGTCTTTCACAAAAGACCTTCTGATGGATTGCTTGAATTTGTTGATAGAGTTTATGCCGAGTAATTTGTTTCTATTTTTCTGTCTTTAGCCGATTTTATAAAACTGTGATAATTCTAATTTGTGGTGTTTTTGGGTTGGTTGTTGAATGTTATCTTCGTCTTTAGTTCTCGCCAACCCAAAGTTATATGTTATTCATTCCTCTCTATTTATTTATTACAATTCTATATCTAATTTGCTAAACGCCGCCCTGAATTTTCCTACTAACGCCCTGTATTTTAGTACACAAATACATGAGTTGTATTTTACTACTTTCACTCTCCCACTCTCCCACTCTCACTCTCCTTCACTCTCATCACCACTCTCCTTCACTCTCTTGACCCTCCCTCACTTCTTACTCTCTCTCTCTCCATCTCCATTCTCTTTCACTCTCTTACTCCATCTCCATTCTCTTTCACTCTCTTACTCCATCTCTGTCATCAAGAAAGAGTATCAATCAAGTTCTCCGGCGACAAGAATCCCGGCGGCAGCGACTTTGGCGGCGGCGCATTTCCGGCCTCCGGCAAAACCTTTGTGAACATCCGGGCGTAGCGGCGGCAGCGAGTTTCGCGGTGGAGCATTTCAGGCCTCCGGTTTTTTCTAAATTTTTTTTGATTTTTTTTAAAAGGCGTCCACCATGGACGCCCCACCACCGGTGGAGGCGCCCATGGCAGGTGCTCCACCATATGGTGAGGCGCCTGCCATGGGCGACTCCTTTTTTTTGAATTTTTAAAAAAAAAAATTAAGGGAGGCATCCACCATGGACGCCCCACCACTGGTGGAGGCACCCATGGCAGGCGCCTCACCATGTGGTGGAGCGCCTGCCATGGGCGCCTCCACCGGTGGTGGGGCGTCCATGGTGGACGCGCCCTTAAATTTTTTTTAAAAATATTCATTGTAAATTGAAAAAAAAAATAGGAGAGGGGGTGATGGTGGGGGTATGCGGTGGTGGTGTGTTAGAGTAGTAGTGCGGCAGTGGTGGTGCAGTGGTGGTGCGGCGGTGGCACCGGCGTCTAGTGGTGAGTGGAAGAAGATGGGAGAGAAAGTGGAGGAAGAAGGGTAAAAAATCTGAAAAAATTAGGGAGTGAGTCAAGGGAAGGAGAGAGAAAGAAATACAAGTATATAAATACGGTATAAAAATAACGTATTTAGGGCATTATTAGGAAATTCTAGGGCGTTGTTTAGCAAAGCCCTTCTATATTGAGAAATCAAACTATCAATGTTGACCAATTATTTGATTTTTTCTACATTAACTTTTGCCACTAACATGTATGAAGTATGTAACAAAAGATAAAATTAACAGTTTCAGTTTTATATAGCTATAAAGTATAATGTCATAAATTCATATACTAATAATAAAATTATCATGATAAATTTTCATGTGATAGTATATCATAAAGTTGGGTAAAATGTAAATTCGATTTGGAGGGTAAAATCAGTGAACTTGACATAGTTGAAAATTATCAAAATTAAGCTATATGTCATAAATTTAAGTACTAATAAAAAAATTTCACGACAAAATTTGTATGTGAATTAGAGTACTATCATGAATTTGGATAATATGTGAATTCAGTTTAGATACAGTTAAAAATAATTTAAAATAGTTTCAGTTTAAATCAGTTTCAGTTCAGTTTCAGTTTGAACCAGTTTAATTAATTCAGTTAAATATTCAGTTCAGTTGATCGATCAACTTTAAGTTTTTCACAGTTATTTTCAGTTACAATTTGTTCGAGTTCAGTTGCAGTTCAGTTTCGATTTTTCATTTACAGTTTATTTCAGTTTCAGTTCAACATTTTTCCGTTAATTTCATTTACAGTTACTCTCAGTTCAATTTAATTTAGTTCAAATTTCAATTATTTCAATTCAACCAATAATTCATTAACCAAACTGACAGCTCTACTAACAACCTCATAAAAAAAATGGTTTTTTCACCAAATACCCCCGACAAATTAAGAAATTCACCATATACCCTCAATGTTTCAGAAATGCACCGTATACCCTTAAGTTTTCGAAAACGCGCACCAGATACCCTTTTGCCTAACTACCGTTAACCCACAGTTAGCTTTATTTACAATTTTGCCATCATTAACCCAAAACCCTAAACCCTAATCTAACCTAACCCTAATCCAATCCTAACTCTTACTCTAATCCTACCCCTAAACCCTAACCCTAACCCTAACTCTTTGGCAACCCCCACCCCCTCCACCCCACCCCAGCCCCTCCCCCTCTCCCTCTCCCCCACCGTCGGCCTCCCCCACTCCCTACGCGTCCGTCACCGCCGACCTCCCCTCACCCCTTCCCCGCTGATTTCCCCGACGATTTCCCAGCCCCTACCCCTCACCGCCGATTTCCAGCCACCGATTTCCCAGCCGCCGACTTCCCATCCCCGCAGATTTCCTAGCCCCGATTTCACAACCCTTCGAACACCAAACCACAACCCTTCCCCCTCGAACGCCAAACCCCCACGCCTCCCCGTCGAACGCCAAACCCATTCCCCTCCCCTTCGAACGCCGGCGACCATAGCAACGTGATTTCTGTTCGAATTCGAAGGGATGGCGACGGTGGAGCGATTGGAAAATCGACGGGGAGGGGGTGGGGGAGCGAAGGGAAATCGACAGGGAGGGGTGGGGGTTGCGGCAGAGGGAGGGGGAGGGGTGGGGTTGCGGCAGAGGGAGGGGGAGGGGTGGGGCTACAGGGGGGGGAGGGGAGGGGGAGATGATGGGGGTTTGGTGTTCGAAAGGGAGGGTGAGGGGTGGTCGACGAACAGACGCGCAGGGGGTGGGGAGGCCGGCACGCGCAGCGTCGGTGCGGTGGGGTGGGGGAGGCCGACACGCACATCGGCGGTGGGGGAGAGGGAGGGGTAGGGGCTGGGGTGGTGGAGGGGAGGGGGTGGGGATGGGGGCTGCCAAGGGGTAGGGTTAGGGTAAGGGGGAGGGTTTAGGGGTATGATTAGGGTTAGATTAGGGTTAGGTTTAATTAGGATTAGGGCTTAATGCTGGTAAAATCGTAAATAAATCTAACGGTAGGTTAACGGCAGTTAGGAAAAAGGTATCTGGTTCACAGTTTTGGAAACTCAAGGGTATACGGTGCATTTATGAAACATTGAGGGTATATGATGAATTTCTTGATTTGTCGGGGTATTTGGTGAAATAACCGAAAAAAAAACCATCAACCGCCAAACTCCCCCTTTGCTTTTGGGTGAAGGCAAAACGTACGTAGATGGATTGTCACTAAAAACCAACGGTAACTACCAAGTTAGCATCAGGCATCAGGCATCAGGCATCAGGCATCAGGCATCAGCAGTGAGCACTCAGCAGGGTTGATAACGCAAATTCCACTTTCCTCCACTTTCACCAAATTCACCAATTTGGAAGGTCACTCACTCCCTTCTGCACCATCAGCGCAATGCACTTCCTCGCGTACTCTCCACCCCCAATTCCTCTTGCATCTCCCAGCACCAACAATCTCCGTAATTCCTACTTTTCTCCTCACGTCAGACCAAAAATTCACAACTTCACTTGTTTTTCTACTGAAATCACAAGTACCCAGTTCAATTCTTGCATACCCAAAACAAGTTATTTCTTTAATTCCAATCTCACTAGCCCAGGTTTAGTTGGACTTTGCAGTTTTGTCTCTAAACCCAAATGGAAAAAACTAAAATTCCGCTTATCTGACTCATTAGATTGTAAAGGTGTAATTTTAGGGTTTTATGGTACAGAGAACTTCATATCAAGTCAGAATTTTAGGGTTTCTTGTGTTAATTATGTGAAATTGAGATATGGGTTTAATGGGATAGATAGAAGAAAGGTGGGAAGTGAGGGGAGGTTAAGAGCAGTGATGAATGTAGATGAAGTAGTGGAGAGAGGAAGTGGTGGAGATGAAGAGAGAGAAAATTATGATGCTATTGTGATTGGGTCTGGTATTGGTGGGTTAGTTGCAGCAACACAGTTGGCTGTGAAGGGAGCTAAGGTTTTGGCTTTGGAGAAGTATGTAATCCCTGGTGGAAGTTCTGGGTTTTATGAGAAAGCTGGATATACATTCGATGTCGGTTCGTCAGTAATGTTTGGCTTCAGTGATAAGGTTAGTGCTTGCTTTTTGCTTTGTGTTAGGTTCTCAGGAAGTCAAGTTATCTAAGCATTGAGGTTGATTGTATTAACTCTAATGTTATGTGTAGCTGTTGCAAATTTGAAGGCATTTGTGCACATTGATTAGAGCCTTTTTTTTTGAACTTGATGGCCAACGTGTAGTATAGATTAAGAACAGATATGAAATGTTGTGTTGATATTGATGGATTGATAAAAACATGATGCAATTTCGGTCAAAAGTATTTGCTGTCTTACAAGTGCAAGAGCAACACACCAATAAGTGTGATGTTAGTATATATTTGTATGATGGGCTAATTCCTTAAAATTGTTATGGTCCCTTGACTTACTAGTTGGCTACTTGGCTTGTTGATTTCTAAAGTTCTTTCTTGGGCTCTTCTTCCATTTATTTTCAATCTTATTTCGAAGAGTTTGAGTTCTACTTTCTCTATTATTTGGTTCTTTTAATCTTTTATTCTTGTTTATTTCATTTGAAATGTATATATCATGTTTGAAGCAGCTTATTATTACATTGATTGAATTCAATATCTAGATATGATAATGTAGAGGTATGTTATCCAATATATTCCATATAAATTATATTCCGCATCACCTAGAGTGGGTTTGTTGCTTTTCTGCTTGCTTGTAAGTGTCTTTAATAATTAGCAGCTACTAATGTTAAAGTATAATATGAATTTAAATCCGTGTTATTCGAATTTGACAGACACTTGTTAAGCATGCTATCTTGCTGCACAAACATTTTCTTACAGTGATTCCGTTGTATCCTCGTTTTTGTGGACTTTTGCCTGCCTTCTACAGCCTGATAGATTGGTTCATGAAGAGCAGATGGGTATTGGGCTTGATTATATAGATTGCTCAATATTTTTTTTTTCAAGCTTGAAGGCTTGATTATATAAATTGCTCAATATTTTTTTTTTCAAGCTTGAATTGTGTTCTATTAAGTGAATTCAATTGAAATCAAGATAATTTAATGTTTCGCTCTTTCTCTCTTTCTCATTTTTTTGGTTGGGGTGGGGGGATATGTGAAAGCAAGAAGCTAACTGTTACACTTATATGCACCTATTTTGAACAACTTTGACATCAAGTTTAACAAATGCTAATGCTATTAACTTCCAGAAAAGTTGTTGCCTTGTAATGGCCGTAGTTGGATGTGATAATTACTCCTAATCCGAATGCTGTTTGAGGGGGGGGGGGGTGCTGGTGGTGCGGGAAGATGAAATCTTAGGACAACTAGAGAGGGAAATGGGAAATTCAGTGGTATATGATCTTAAAGTTTAGATGTGTCTACCTTAGTTCCATGGTATTAACCTTTTAATTTGCTATGTATTTATCTGTTAGCTTACTTCTTGTTCTTTGTCAATGCCTGAATGTGGACAGGGTAATCTGAACTTAATCACCCAGTCATTAGCTGCAGTAGGATGTAAGATGGAAGTCATTCCAGACCCAACAACTGTTCATTTTCACCTCCCAGATAACCTTTCTGTTCGAGTGCACAAAGAGTATAGTGACTTTATCACTGAACTTACTACTAGATTCCCCCAGGAGAAGGAAGGAATTTTCAAATTCTATGGGGTGTGCTGGAAGGTAGTTTTGTGTAACGCCTCTGTAGCTTGTCTTGAACTTGGATCTTCCATTGTCGACCATTCGTGTTATTAATACTATGAATTACGTAGATCTTCAATGCCCTGAACTCATTGGAGCTGAAGTCACTTGAGGAACCAATCTACCTTTTCGGGCAGTTTTTCCAGAAACCCCTTGAATGCTTAACCCTTGGTAAGTACATACTTTTAATGCAAGCAACAATTTTAATGAATTCAGTTGATCAAGCTAGATCAATGTAATTGTGAGTTACTATTGACAGAAAAATATGTTGGGTTCGGGTGGCAGTTAAAGAGGAAAGAGTTTTATCGTATTATGTGTTGAGCTACCCTGTAAATTTTAGTCCTTTGGGAGTGTTTTGATTCTTTTTATTGCTTGTCATACTGATCATATGGAGGACAGTTGAAGTGTAATTTTTTTATGTTTTAAAAATAAGGTAATATAATTTAATTGATGCCCTCTCTGTGGGTCGTAATACAACCTACCCCAAATCCCCCCCCCCCCCCCCCCGCGGCAACAACAAGGTTTGATTGCATTACCCAGGCCATGGGAGATGAAGTAGCTGATAGCTCCCAACTGACCTATCCCTTGACCTTATCGAAGTGTGTATTAGGCTTTTCATTTTTTACAAATCCCGTGTATAAAGAATCTAGGTTTGAAGCATTCTTTATTCATAGACATATAATTCTTAAAACTTATAATGATTGTCTTCGCTTATCTGTGGTTGATACTTAGACGCTACTTCTAATTAGAAACATATGCTTATAGTTTAACATGCTGCTACTTGTACCTGCAGCTTATTATCTGCCTCAAAATACTGGAGCAATTGCTCGTAAATACATTAAGGACCCTCAATTGTTGTCCTTCATAGATGCTGAGGTAAAACAGATTACTTCTGTCTTAGGAGTTCAGTCTATCTGTATGCTTTGTAACATGGAGAACAACAGTTTGATCTGATAGTAAGATGTTATCTTCTGCAGTGTTTTATTGTCAGCACTGTTAACGCTATGCAAACTCCGATGATAAATGCAAGTATGGTAAGATATTTCATTTGCTCCTTTTGTTCTGGAATCTATTGTTTAGTTATGTCATTGATATACTTTATGATAGGTTCTATGCGATAGGCATTTTGGAGGGATTAATTACCCTGTTGGTGGTGTGGGTAGGATTGCCAAATCCCTTGCACAAGGTCTCATTGATCAAGGAAGCAAAATACTTTACAAAGCAAATGTCAGAGACATCATCCTGGAACATGGAAAGGCTGTAAGTCATATTAGCTTTGGGTGCTTGGAGTTGTCAATGATAAGGGATTTAAAGGGCTTACTAAAAATGTCGGACTTGTGTGCAATCGTGCTCATGTTTATGTGTGGATTTACAGGTTGGAGTAAGACTATCTGATGGAAGAGAGTTCTATGCCAGAACGGTTATATCAAATGCTACTAGATGGGATACCTTTGGTGAGTCTTGGCAATGAGTTAGGGTTTTATTTGCTTTCTCACTGGGATTTGCAGTTTTTTGTCATCAGTAACATTAGCGGATGCCTGGTAGTGTAGGCAAGCTTTTAAAAGCTGAGAAACTTCCAAAGGAAGAGGAAGATTTTCGGAGATTGTATGTCAAGGCCCCATCCTTTCTTTCAATACACATGGCAGTCAAGGCTGACGTCTTACCTCCAGACACTGATTGCCACCACTTTGTTCTTGAGGTGCTTACACACATTTCTTTATATATGGTTTTATTACAGGAATTGTTCAACCAATAGTCTTGTTTCTTTGTGATTAGAATGACTGGAAGGATTTAGAGGAGGCTTATGGCAGTATTTTTTTGAGCATTCCCACCATCCTTGATTCTTCATTGGCTCCTAGCGGACATCACATTCTCCACATATTCACAACTTCCTCCATCGATGACTGGCAGGTGCACTCAGGACTTCGTCGATTACATCGTAGCTTTCTTTTTTTCTGAGAAGAAATTAGATCTTGGCTCTATTCGTTTGGCCTCATTATTAAATGTTCTGTTCCCTCTTAAATCTGAAATCCCAGAATGTTCTGAAATATAATTTACATGAAGGGTTTGGGAATTGGGAATCAAATATCTTGAAACTTAGGTTTCTGATGTCACAGGGACTGTCTCCGGCAGACTACAACAAAAAGAAGGAGCTTATTGCTGATGAAATCATTGGCAGATTGGAAAAGAAGTTGTTTCCAGGACTTAAATCTTCCATATTGTTTAAGGAGGTATTGTTTCAGAAAATTTAGCTTGCATTCAGTATGATTGAGTGAATCTACCTCCCTCCCTCCCTCCCTCCCTCCCTCCCTCTCTTTCAGTTTCTTGATAGTCAATCAATAATGATTGCTCTTTGCCTTCATGTATGCTTCCTTCTTGGGTACGATTAATTGGGTTAAAAGGCATTGATTCTGACAGCTTGTCAGGCTCAATGTTATTAGTACTTCTATTTGAGTGCTGGCTTTAGATGTCAAGGCAAACTTGCCTCTTAAGATATAATCTATAAGCACGGCTCTCCCTATATCGCTTTGGGACAAAGCATGTCGGAAGTTGCATGAGGTCAGGGCCTTAGGGGTACGAGGTGCGGTATTCAAGGTCTGGTAGAGAAAGAGAGAGGAGAAGGAGGGAGAGGGCTATAGCACTTCAATTCCGGAAAATCTAATGTTGATACCGTTGGTATGACAAATACCACGTTGACTTGATGTCGATAGAACATTGTCATGATACTTTTAACAGAATTTACCCTTTTACCAAGTTTAATATCTTCTTTTAAGATTACTATCCGACCATTATATTTCTTGTATAAATAATCCTTTGTTATATATAGTACTTACCATTCTTAATACTAGCTCTTGCCGTATTTTTATCCGGCTATTTTTAAGGTTTGTAGAGGCAGTCAGTCCTATAAGAGGCGGTCAGACCGTAGGGCTATACCTTGTCTATGGCGGGTAGGTTTTAGGGGTTGTACCAAGTGTTTAAACTGGTTTAAGTTTTGTTCCATCCTTCGTCTATCCTAAAACACCCCCAAATCCTCCAAGTTTTCGAGAACTCTAGGCAAAACCAGGGAAACTCCAGCAAAAGCGGCCATATAAGGCAAAAATCTCGCAGGTAAAAATATTACAATTATTTCAAAACCAGAGGAAGGGGAATCTTCTCAAAAAACTCTCCTCAAAAACAATTTATGAAACCAGGTAGCTCTCAGGTTGTGGTGGCTCAACCTAAGAATAATTAGACTTCCGAATATTTTGTAAAAAATGCATCTCAAAACATTATAACAATTGAACATGGTTATCATGACGAAGATCCCTATGTTTCAATTCAAAAAATCTTTGGAAAAGGTTTTACAAACCATGAGATCATACTAAAACAACTGAATATTACCACACAATCCTTGAAATCACTGCCCTCCTCTGAATTCAAACACTTCTTCCATTACAAAAAGTTATAATACTTTCAGAACCCAATATAAACCTTCAAATATCGAAAGGTGTTTTCCTACCTTATGTTTATTTTCAATAAAGTTCTACATCCCTTGGGTTTGTCAATGGTTCCTCAAAATAAACCAAGATCAAGGAGGCATGGTTCTCCAAAGAAAATTTAAAACTAGAGGGCGGTCAAACTTCAATGCACCATAGTATATTCTCGAACCAGCCATTAGAGAATGGTTAAAGAAAAATAGTTACACAAGTATCACAAGCAAATTCCTTGCTTGCCTCAGCAAACCCCCCCCCCCCCCAAGATTACACACGGATCCTTCAACAACTAGCTAATAGTATGTCTGAATCCTCCATAACTTCGGACAATGAAACAACAGCAGACTCCTTCATTCACCTGAGTGACGATGAAGAAGATACTGGTTTCCAGACTTAAAAAAAAAGGTCTTTTCACTATCTCCAAAGCAGCAACAGGGTTTACACAGCAACAGACAAAATGTTTTAGAACAACAGTTTTACACAGCAACAGACAAAATGTTTCAGAACAACAGTTTTACAGGCATATTTGAACAGCAATAGACAAAATTTTCAACAGTGAAAAGCTGCTAAATTATTCATTAACAGTTTAAAGCTTCAATAAAACAAAATTGTGAACAGTATAAAGCAGAAGACAAAGTGTTCGTGCACAGTAAAACAACGTGAAAGATTCGTTCTCCTTTGTCTATAAATTGAGGCCGGTTCTCCAGTTGAGGGAAGAGCAAAATACACGGTTATATTAGCTCCTCATAAAATCTCTCTACCTCTCTCTTCATCCACAAAAATTTGTAACTCTCTTTAGTAGAATCAGTTTCATCTCAAGACAATTTGTAAGTCTTTTTTGTTAAACAATGGGTGGTTAAACCGCCTTACTTTTAATTATTTATGTTTTCAATGTTTTCATTTCTATGTATTATCTGTTAACACCCCAGATTATTGGTCTTATTCTAGTATCAGAGCCAAGTAGTATATTTTGTTCCTTATAAATGCAACTGGGGTGTTAATAAATAGTAAGACCAGATCCTTGTTCCTTATATCTACTCATTTTATAAATCTACTCATTTGTCGCAACGGAGGATGGTCAGCTTGAACAGTGCCATATGGAGTCTCCTAGACGGGTGTCCTTTTGTTGGTGTTGACACTATATATGGATTTAAAAGGGTAATTAATGTTATGGTTAAAACTATAGAGTCCAAACCAATCAAAAAATAAAATATGAGCTTTGTGTTGTATTAAAAAGTTGTAATAACTCTCTTGGATCTTTGCGCGGATATCTAGAAAGTGCTCAAAAAACCACGCTCCCTTTGAAAGGTTATGTGTGGCGTAAAAGTCTTCATGAACTAATTTTTTTTATTGACCTCAAAGTTCTTTTCAACGACGTTTAGCTTATTAGAAATATTTTCAGTTAAAACTAAGTTAAAACTAAGGCTGAGGGCGAGTCCGGAAGATACTGTCGTTCAGCATATGGAAGGTGAAGGTATATCTGAGGTAAAATAAGATCATAAGATCAAGGATATGGGGTGTTAACAGATAATACAGATAAATGAAAACATTGAAAACATAAAATAATTAAAAGTAAGGCTGTTTAACCACCTATTGTTTAACAGAAAAGACTTACAAATTGTCTTGAGATGAAACTGATACTACTAAAGAAAGTTACAAATTTTTGTGGATGAAGAGAGAGGTAGAGAGAGATTTTATGAGGAGCTAATATAACCGTGTATTTTGCTTTTCCTTCAACTGAAGAACCGACCTCAATTTATAGACAGGAGAGAACGAATCTTTTATGTTGTTTTACTGTGCATGAACAATTTGTCTTCTGCTTTATACTGTTCACAATTTCGTTTTGTTGAAACTTTAAGTTGTTGATGAATAGTTTAACAACTTTTCATTGTTGAAAAATTTGTCTGTTGTTGTGTAAACTCTGTTGCTGCTTTTGAGATAGTGAAAGGACTTT
The DNA here is from genome assembly GCF_026745355.1 of Beta vulgaris subsp. vulgaris. Lineage (NCBI taxonomy): Eukaryota > Viridiplantae > Streptophyta > Magnoliopsida > Caryophyllales > Amaranthaceae > Beta > Beta vulgaris. The sequence goes on from NC_079206.1 coordinate 25,494,911, forward strand.
TTTTTTTAAAGTCTGGAAACCAGTATTTTCTTCATCGTCACTCACGTGGATGGAAGAGCCTGCTGTTGTTTCATTGTCCGAAGTTATGGAGGATTCAGACATACTATTAGCTAGTTATCGAAGGATCCATGCGTAATCTTCGGGAGTTTTTGCTGAGGCAAGCAAGGAATTTGCTTGTGATTTTAGGACTAGGAACTTAGATTGTTCTGCCGATGATGCCATGATACTGTGTTGCTATTTTTCTTTGAACATTCTCTATGACTGGTTCAAGAATAGATTGTGGTGCATTGAAGTTTGACCACCATCTAGTTTTAAATTTTCTTTGGAGAACTATGCCCCCTTGATCTTGGTTTATTTTGAGGAACCATTGACAAACCCAAGGTTGGTAGAACTTCATTGAAAATAAAATATGGCAGGAAAATGCCTTTCGATAGTTGAAGGTTTATATTGGGTTTTGAAAGTATTATAGTTTTTTGTAACCTGAGGGTGAAGGAATTTTGTAGACGAGCCATAAAATTTCCACCAATGCGTAAACCAAGATGACAATTTTTGTGGCTGTATGGTTTTCGTGTTTAAGTATATTAGCCATGAATGGAATAATATTTTGTTTTGTATTAGGAAGGTGGAAAACCAAGCCTGTTGGTAATCCTAATAATTAAAGGTTTTACAATGTGGGAATGTGTTATTGAAGCTAATAAGGAAGGTTTGTTTTTTGACAGGTCTTAATTCCAGTCGTGAGGACTGAGAACTTTTAGGATTTTGATGGTTGAATAAGAGGGTTATGCTTGTTCATTTTTATAGAAAAAGTGTTTGAATTCAGCGGAGCCACTGATTTTAAGGATTGTCTGGTAATATTTTATTGTTTTAGTATGATCCCATGGTTTGTAGAATCAGTTTTTTCCAAAGATTTTTTGAATTGAAACATAGGGATCTTCATCATGATACCCATGTTCAATTGTTATAATGTTTTGAGAATCATTTTTTACAAAATATTATAAATTCTCATTTTTCTTAGGTTAAGCCACCACAACCTAGAGCTACCTGGTTTTATAAATTGTTTTTGAGGAGGGGTTTTTTGAGAAGATTCTCCTTCCTTCGGTTTTGAAATAATGTAATATTTTTACCCTCCAGATTTTTGCCTTCTATGGCCGCTTTGTTGGTTTCCCTTCTGGAAGGCTTAGAGGATTTCGGGTTGCTTTAGGATAGATGAAGGATGCTCAGTTGAAAGGAGTCAGTCTTGAACTTCCTGTGTTCTATCAATGGAGGAAGTTCCATTCTCTATTCTCAACTACATCGTATCAGGTTTTTATTGGTTTTTGTGTGGTGCATATGGTTTTCTCAGGAGGAGGTCGGAACTTCTCCTTATCTTTTGTCTTTTTTTTGTAAGAAATTCACGGGTTATAAAGTCAGGGATAAAATTCTCTTCTCCTTTTATATGCTCAATCTAGAATTCAAAAATGCTTAAGATAGACTGCCATGTGGCAAAAATATGTTTTAAAGCAATATTTTGGACATCCTTTTTTAAAACAGCTTTAACAGCTTGACAATCAACTCGTAAAAGGAATTTTTTATATAATAAATCAGATTAGAATTTGGCAATACAAAGAACAATTGACAACATTTCTTGTTTTATAGTAGAATATTTTTCCTGGGTATCATTCTAGTGCCCTAAGGTGAACCTGATAATGTATTCTTTACATTACCGACTTGTTTTAAGATACCTCCGTAACCTTTGTCAGTGGCATCTGTTTCAACAATTTTAGACAGATTAAGGTTTGCTAAACTAAGGCATGAAATTTCTAAAACACAGGTTTTTATTGTTTTAACAACCTCGGTGTGGATATCATACCAAGGCGGTGGGTTTTTCTTTAGTCTATCATGGAGGGGCTTGGCAATTCTACAAAGATTTGGATAGAAGTCTAAAACATAATTTAAGCTACCAAGAAATCTCTGTAGTTGAGTTTTGTCTAGGATTTTATGAGGAAATTTGCTAGTGAATTGGAGAGATCTATCAATAGGGGTAATAGTTTCACAAGACACCAAGTGACCAAAGAATCTAATTTTTGTTTGAAATAAAGAAATCTTTTTTGCCGAAACGACGAGACCATTTTTCTTAATGAGATAGAAAAAAGTCTTTAGATTTTTGAAATGCTGGTCAATCGTGCTTGAGTAGACTAGCATATCATCAATGTAAACTATGCAAAAATCTGAATAGGGGTTAAAAATATCGTTCATTATCCTTTGATATTCAGAAGGAGCATTTTTAAAGCCGAAAGTCATTACATTCCATTCATATTGGCCAAAAGAAACAGTAAATGCAGTTTTATAACGGTGTTGTGGCTTGATTTGTATCTGCCAAAATCCAGGATTCATATCAAATTATGAAAAGATAAAAGCGTGCTGTAATTTTTGCATCAGATCTTTTTTATTTGGTATAGGATAACGGATCTATCTTAGGGGGTCGTTAAGAGATTATATATATATTAGATAGATATATAGATAGAAGTGAGTTCATATGAGAATGCATACTTACCTGAAAAATGAGAATGAATGTAACGCGCTATAACTTTTATGAATAAGTGATGTAACTTCGAAATAAGAATGTTAGAAAAAAAAATTTAAAATATTTTTTTTGACTCAAAATTTTTTAGGGGATATAACTCTAACGAACAAGTGTTGTAACTCTTATCCAATCGTGTGGTTGAGATTCATTCTCATTTCTTATGTAAGGAGCATTCTCATGTGATTTTGCCCCTACATACACATAGAGATGGCAATGGGTAGGATTTGGACATGGTCCTCTAAGATCCAAATCCAAATCCGTTTTTTAGGCAAGGATCCAGATCCTACCCGGATCCACTGGGTAATAAGAATGAGGATCCAGATCCAAATCCGTATGGATCCTACGGATCTGGTTCCTAAACGGATCCAAAATGGATCCTTGTCTATTGTCTTCAAACTACCCTAATTTTCACAATAATTAAAGATTTTATATAATAAAGTCATCTAATAACCATTTAATTTTTGAAAAATAACCATTGCAACTAATTTCAAGTTACAACTATTCAATTATCAAACTGTAAAATGGTTATCAACGCAATATTCGAACTCAATTGTAAATTCGCACAAAATCACACATTAGTTAGAATAATACTCTGAAATTAAAGCGAAAATCTGTTTTACATGTAATAACTAATATTATGATAATATAATATTAAATAATAATATTATAAAACCGGGTAAACAGATATGGATCTGGGTAATACTTTAGGACCCGGTCCAGATTCGTTTTTTTCAAGGAGGATCCATATGGTCCAAAATTTGAGGACCCACATCTGTCAAAAATGGATCTGGATCCACATCCGTGTAGGATCCATTACCCACTGTCATCTCTACACACACACATGTATATATATATATATATATATATATATATATATATATATAATATATATATATTAATATATATATAATATATATATAATATTATATATATATATATATATATATATATATATATATATGTATATATCGATTTTTTCACTAATTACCCCCGAGTTTTCACAAAATTCACTTGGTACCCTCCCAAATTTTCAAAATACATGGTGTACCCCCTAAGTTACAAACTAATACACTCAGATACCCTTAATGACTAACGATGTTAACCGCCGTTAGTCATTAACCCTAATTTTCTATTTTAAACCCTAATTAACCCCCTAATACTAACCGTAATCCTTACCCTTACCTCTAACCCTTAACCCTAACCCTTAACCCTAATCTTCCCACCATCCCCTCCCCCACCTTCCCGCCACCCGAACAACCCCCCTCCCCCACCCTCGCAGCCCCCCTCTCCCACCCCACCTCCCCTCCCATCCGCCGTCGGGAGCCCGAAATCCAACAAGCCAGTCGCCAGCGAGCTTCCCCACTGCCGTTGCGAGCCCAGAATCCAACAACCCAGTCGCCGACGAGCTTCCCACTGCGACGCGCGATCCCAGACAACCTTCTCGCCTTCATCTTCGAACTGGAGTATAGCGGAGTAGGCGGGATTCGACGGGGGGTGGGGGAGGGATACGGACTTCGTCAGGGGTGGGGGAGGAGGTGCGGAATTCGACGGGGTTGAGGGGAAGGGGTAGGTAATTCGACTGGGTTGGGGGAGGGGGTGGCGACGGGATAGGGGGAGGGGGCTACGGTGGTGGGAAGGGGCCTGCTGGCGTGGGGGCTGCCAGGGGTGGTAGGAGGGTGGGGAAGGGGGGTTAGGGTTAAGGTTAGGGTTAGGGCTAGAAGTTAGAGGTTAGGGTTTAATTAGGAGATAGATTTTAGGGTTTAGGGTTAAAACTAATGGTTAATTAGGGTAAGACTAACGACGGTTAACGCCGTTAGTCATTAAGGGTATCTGGGTGAATTAGTTTGTAACTTAGGGATACCTCGTGTATTTTGAAAATTTGGGGGTACCAAGTGAATTTTCTGAAAACTCGGGGGTATTTGGTGAAAAAACCGTAATATATATATGATATAATAATATAATAATATATATATATAAATGTATCATAATATATATGTATTTAATATATATATATATATATAATGTATATATATATATATATGTATATATAATATATATATGTATATATATATATATATAGTATATATATATATATATGTATATATATATATATATATATATACTTATATACTTCCTCCGTTTTTTATTAGATGTTACACTTTTCAAATCACGGACTCCTAGGTAATTTTTGGAATGGAGAGAGATAGAGAGAATGAAAAACAAAAGGGCCCCATGTGAACATGTGATAGGAGAGAGATAGAGAGAAGTTATTACCCAAAATAAAAGTGTAACATCTAATTTAAAATTTCCTAAAATAGAAAGTGTAACATCTAAAAAAAAACGGAGGAAGTATATATATATATATATATATATATATATATAGGTTTAAGTTCATATGAGAACCACCCTTATGGTGAGAACCGTGAGAACCACTAATTTTTCTTCATTTTACGAAGATTTTGATTATTTCATAACATTTTTGCTCATTTTTTGTTTCACTTATTTTATGGTTTTGCTTATTTAACAATTTTGTGCTCATTTATCAACATTTTTGCTCATGTTACGTTTTCCTCATTTTACTTTTTTTTCTCATTGAATTTTTTTATGCTCATTTTACGTTTTTCTTCTTTTACATTTTTGTCCATTTTACGTTTTGATAACTTAATGTTTTCTACTCATTTTATGTTTCTGCTCATTTGTTACTTTTTTGTTCATTTTAGGAAGTTTTTACTCATTTTAAGTGGTTCTCACGGTTCTCACCATAAGAGGGTTCTCACTAGAACCCAACCCTATATATATATATATATATATATATATATATGTATGTATACATATGTATATGTATATGTATATGTATACGTATATATATGTATGTATACATATGTATATATGTATATGTATATGTATATATATATTATTCTGATGAAAAAATGATGTAACTCTAAATAAAGAATATATGAAAAAATAATTTGAAAAAATATATTTTTTTTTGCGCTCAAATTTTTGTAGAGGGGTATAAATCTAATGAACAAATATTGTAACTCTAACTCAATCGTGTGGTTGAGATTAATTTTAATTTCTCATGTGATCTTGCCATATATATATATATATATATATATAAGTGAATTCATATGAGAATGCATACTTACATGAGAAATGTGAATGAATTTTAAGCGATATAACTCTTATGAATAAGTGATGTAACTCTAATGAAAAAGTGATTTAACTTCAAATAAAAGAATATTACAATTTTTTTTTTTTGGCTCAAAAATTTTTAGGGGGTGTGACTCTAATGAACAAGTCTTTAACTCTAATCCAATCGTGTAGTTGAGATTCATTCTCATTTCTTATGTGATCTTTCCCCTATATTACATGAGAAATGAGAATGAATCTCAACCACACGATTGGATTAGAGTTACAACACTTGTTCATTTGAGTTATACTCCCTCTAAAAAATTTTGAGCCCAAAAAATTTTTTTAAATTTTTTTATCTAATATATTCTTTTTTTGGAGTGACATCATTTTTTTCATTAGAGTTACTTAACTTATTCATAAGAGTTATATCGAGTAAAATTCATTCTCATTTCTCATGTAATATAGGGGTAGGATCCAATGAAAACTAACTTTAAGTTGAAAACTGAAAACCGAATTTTTTGCTCATTTTATGTTTTTTGCTCATCTTATGTTTTTGCTCATTTTGCTCATTTTTGCTCATTTTAGCAAACTTTCGCTCATTTTATGAAGTTTTTGCTCATTTTACAAACTTTTGTTCATTTTATGTTTTCACTCATATGAACAAACTTTTGGTCATTTCACAAATTTTAGCTCATTTTATATTTTTGCTCATTTTAAGAACTTCTTGCCCATCTTATCTTTTTACTATATATATATATATATATATATATATGTGTGTGTGTGTGTGTGTGTGTGTGTGTGTGTGTGTGTGTGTGTGTTATGTATCTTCAAAATATTGTTTCCAACTCCACTTGTAATATGCAATCAAAGATAATAGTCACACGTGTAATTGGAGATGATGGAAAATCAAATGATAGAAGTCCACAATGACCAAAGGGAATATAAATCTAAAACATCAAGATGCCAAGATGAGATCAATATAATAGATCCGGGCATTAAAATTACAAGGGGCATTAATGTAGAACTTATCCATCCCTTGAGAAACAAAAATCACTTTTATTTGACGCACAAATTTAAGATTCCAAATGGATTTTCATCTTTAATATCTTTTTCGTCAGGCCATTAAAGTGGGAAAGGTAAAGGCGCATCAAAGTAGAAATGTGATGTACCTTGGGGCACCAACATAAAAAAACTCTTTGTTTGAGGCAAAATTCTCGGATTCCAAACGGATTTTATAACACGTTACTGATTAAACCTATGTTGCTCGGATTCGGATACCTATGTACAATACGGGTACGTGTCCAAGTGTCGGACTCGGCTATTTCTGAAACCTCTTTAACCTTTTGGCCCAAAATGAAGTGTACAAGTGTCCCGCCCATATCCGAGTGTTAAGGATCCGACACGGGTACTTCAAGTGAAATGAAGAGTCCGTGTAACTAGGTTTATACAAAAATTCTAATGGTGTCTTGTCAGCCTTAAATACACAATGTTTAAGGAACTAGGATCACCAAAGTGAAAATATCTTTTAAAAAAATTTAGAGTAAAATTTTGCCACACCGCTAAGCATCAAATTTGGAACTCTTAATGTTTCTATTATGGCACATGAACAAAGAATTAACTCCATGAATGTAGAGATAAACATGTTCATTCCATTATTGTTCAGTTTTGCATCTGTAATTATGAAATGTATCTATTATCATTATAGGTTGGGTCCCCAAGAACACACAGGCGATTCTTGGCTCGTGATAGTGGCACATATGGACCTATGCCACGTTCGATTCCTAAAGGCTTGCTGGGAATGCCATTCAATACTACGGTTAGCTGGAAGTTATTGGTTTTGAGACTTCATGTTTTTCCTCCTGTGTCTTGATTTGTGAATAGGACTTTCTGTTGTTGAATTCACAGGCTATAGATGGTCTTTACTGTGTTGGTGATAGCTGTTTCCCAGGGCAAGGGGTCATAGCTGTGGCCTTTTCAGGAATAATGTGTGCTCATAGAGTGGCTGCAGATATTGGTTAGTATTATCCATGCTTCAGTGGATGTTAGATGAAATTCCAGTATCATCTCTTGCTAATTATTAATTAGTTGCGAACTTGCTATGTGCTATGCGGAAACTGAGCTGCTTGTCTTCATACATTTTGATTGATATCGTTGAAATAGCTTATTCTCATTTGTTATATAATTTTTCGTTCTTTGTTGACCTGCGTTCCCTCGTTCTTTTGCGCATAGGGATTGAAAAGTCCTCGCCTATATTAGATGCTGCTCTCCTTCGCTTGCTTCGATGGCTGAGGACATTGGCCTGAATAATTATATGGCTCAAGGATGGCTACAGGGTGCATCCAAGGGGATGCACACTGGCTCATTGTTCAAGTCAAGGTGAAGAAATATCCAGATGTTTCTTGCGAAGAAATGGGTTTGTTACTGGTCATGGGGAGGATGTTGCATCACAGGGCTTAGAATATACTCGATTTCACTTATTATGTCAGTATCAGAAATATTAGTGATTAATTTATTCAAAGTAGTGACTTATACGAGAAGCTTGTACATGCAAATGTGTCCTGAAGTGTACAAAAAAGAACAATAATGCTCTATATATAGAAGTTGTTTTCTGCTTTAACATGCCCAACTAACTGAACTCCAACTTTGTCTTGTCTTCACTGAATCAGTTAACTGTTTCTTCATGATTTGGAGATGGTTACACTAATTAAAGAACGTCATTATACATTGGATAAAGTTGAGATTTTGAGACTGAGATTACTAGAAAAAAGCTTATCTCAAGAACGTTTGTATATTATATCTCCATACATAGGAAAAGTATCTTGTAGCTCTCTATGCTGTTTGCTGGACTGAACGAAGTGCTAACTAGATGTGCATGGGAAACTGAAGTTGGATCAGCATCCTGACTTTCGCACCCTCTTTTCACTCTGACTATGACATAATTTTCTCCCTTGGTATTTGCAGGTGTCAAAGTAAAATATCGAAGGTGCCTTGCTTGTAATCCAATGAAATGACAAGTAAATCTTAGCTTATTTTCACTGGAGCTGCATTCTCCTTAGAGATATGTAAGCTAACAGTCGGTAGCCAAACACCATGGCAATCAGAGCACCAACCTCCTCTAAGCCACTGTCAAAAATCATCATATTTGTGGGTTCAATATGATGCTCATAGTGTACTTTGAGGAGTAGCCTATAGGTGTGGTAGTTGAAAGAGAGATAACGGATCCAAGATATGAATATCGGAACTTTCTGCAGAAGAAGCAGAATAGTTAGTATGCATTATCTACATATTATCTCAATAGAGCTGGTAAGATAAGTGATCTTAGATACTGAAATCCATGGAACTCTTGTATAATTTTTTGGCATATTTACCTTAACAAAGTAACCACCAGCCAACATGAAAGTCATTACTGTAACAGAACCTAGAGTTGTTGCTTTCTTTATATCCATTAATGAAGCACCTATAGCCAGTCCAAGTCCCTGCCATTGCAGCTAAATAATCATATAAAGTTCTAGAAGATGACTTTTGACAAAATGAGGTTAGGAGTTTTTTGCTGACTGAACATTGTGAAAAATTAGTTGACATGAAATACCTGTGCAGCTATAATGCAAAGAAAAACTGTCAGCACGGTTAGGAAAAATGTTCCAGCATCAAGCCTCAGGCCTGCCATAAAGTAGACTACGAGCAGGAAGAGAACAGGAAGGACGAGGTCAAGTGGAAGGTCACTTGTTGTCCTTGCAAGAAAATAGGCACTTAGTCGATACATGTCAGCTGCTCTTTCTTTCAGAAGCATGGCTCTCTCCTGAGGAAATGCAAAAATTGCTGTGAAGACTGGAAAGAATCCCCAAAAGACAGCAATAAAGAAAAGCAGCCCTGCCTGCAATAGTTGGGAAAATCAGAATCTGGTTAGATTTTCAATCAACATGTTGATTTGTATGATAATGAAATAACTAATTTTTCAGTAAACTGTGAAGTAATTATCGTGACATATTGACATCAGTAAATAATTTTCTTTTTGCAGCTTGCATATGTACGCATATGGTCGTGGGACCGTCAACAAATGAGAAGTATTGTGGAAATAAATCGTCCCTGGAACCTAATTGCAGAATGTAATAGGGCTATACCTGATCCTCTAGTCCCTTTTCCGTTGTGCTATCTGACTGCCACCATAACAATCCAAGTATAACTGCAGTGGCCAAAACTTGGGTTACCCTTAGCCAGCTAAAATACTCGTGCTTTCGCTCTTTGATTCCTCTCCTGAATAAAATGGAATATTGTTGCCACCAGCTTGCTCCCCACTTTCGTTTTACAGAAGATAAATTTGATTTGAATTCTTCGTCAATAGGTAGAGGAGCCATAAGCTTTCTCTTTTCTTTCTCTGCAACTCGTGATTCGTATGATTCCACTAGATACTGCAATGAAAGTTTTAACATGAGGCAATTGTATGTGAGAACCCCTATACTCTCATTTCTTTTTTCTTTATAATTCTGTGTACTATATTTAATTTGTAGTTATATTTTGGAACATATATCAGCTCACTGTCAGTTGAACTGAATGTGAGCACAATAAAAATTACAAGTTGTACCCTTTCTGCTCGTCCTTTTTTAACGTTTTGCTTGGTTTAGCATTTGAGGAGCAGGGGTGACGTTACCTCATGTATTACAGCTGCAGATGGTCTGGCATTCGTTCTTTCAGTTCCCGGGTCGTCTATCTGTACTTTATCTTCTAATTCAGATGGTACAGTTACATCATTTATGTTCCCATTAGCAAGGTCCAGGAGGAATTCTGCTGGGTTCATTGATATCAGAGGGGTACACCCTATGGCGGAGAAGTAGTTCATCACTTGTGATGCCTTTCCAAAATAAAGCAAGCTTCCTTTTCCAAGAAGGATCAATTTATCAAACTTGTGAAACAGCCTGCTTGATGGTTGGTGGATAGTAGTTATCACCGCCTTCCCATCCTGCAACATGTTGGAAACCAATTGAGAGGTAGGATTCTTGGTAACTTCTTTCTTTTCAATTTTATCTTAAATTGCAGGAAGCTACCATAAAGGTGCAACAATTGGGGAGGGTATAAAAAGTATATTTGAGATTTTTAAGGTAGGATGCTATATTACTCGGATGGGTTATTGTGTCGAACACGAATATGTGTCCAACTCGTCTATTTTTATAAAAATTTATGTTGATTATGGTATGAAGTGTCGGAAGTGTATACATCCATACTGGAGTGTCGAGGGTCTGACCCAAGTACTTGAGGTATGATGAAGAGTTTGAGTACATTGGTAGGATTTCAGTATCGACTATCATGGTATCTAATTGCATGTATATGAAAACCTTGTTCATTAAGAATTCGGAAAGTAGTTGAAACTAGCATTTGTTAAGAATTCATTGGAAGTAAGCTTCGAGCAATGTAGTGTAATGTACCTCAGCTATATCTTGCAAAACCTGGATTGTCCTTAAAGCGGTTGTAGAATCCAAACCCGAGGTTGGTTCATCTAGGAAGAGAAGCGAAGGGTTGATTAAAATCTCATTACCAATACAAACTCTCTTTCTCTCTCCACCCGAAACTCCACGTACAAAGGAACCGCCTATCAATGTGTCCTGACACCTGATCATGTATAGTTATTAGAAACTGGCACTTATTACTTCTCATATTCACAGACTTTGTGGTTCAAGAAGGTTACCTCTCTAACCCCAGCTCGCAGATGACATCCAAAGCCCGCTGTTCCTTTTGCTGCTTTGTTAATGTTTTTGGCAGTCGTAGGTATGCAGCATATGTGAGGGTTTCTCTCACAGTCAGGTGAGCATAAAGAACATCATCTTGAGTCACAAATCCTATCCTGCAAGTGTCATTGGTTTGGCATGTTTACTTGAATTTCTCATCAATATCATTAAATTTAATTAGTGAATACATCAACTTGTGTGTATATACTTGCCTGCTTTTCAGGTACTTTGAGTATGGTTGATCATTGTAAGTAACAGAACCACCAGCTTTGGGCTGAGTTAGCCTTCCTCCGAGCACATTCAAAAGCGTAGTCTTCCCACTTCCTGAAGGGCCCATCAGAGCCAGCACTTCTCCAGGATGCACTGAACCTGTGATCCCATGTAAGATCTCCTTCTCTGCAGTTTTTGTCACTCCTTTAATAATGACCTTGTATGTCACTTCTTTGAACTGCAACATTTCAAGCAAAATAACCAATCCAATCAGTATTCCTCTCATAATCAGCCAGCCCAATAGTACATTGCTTTGGCACAAAGAGTGTACAGTCTATTCTTTCCGAACCCCAACTATTGTCCCACGCCCCCCCCCCCCCTACCTACAGGATATATACAAGTTAAAAACATCGTTTCCTTCTAGTTAACAAACTAGTAGGTAGAAGGTTGTGTGATTTGATATATTTGTGGGGGAAGGGTAATTTGATGTCTTGTACATACTGTTGTAGAAAACAAGATCTGTACAAGACTGAACCTGATCATGATATTTAGTCATGCTAAATGCAATGGGATTCCGTTGATCTGTGAGTAGCTAAACTCTCCAACCCCTGGACCTGTTGAGATAGATAGGCATAGGTCGTGAGCGAAAGACTTCATGTCGTCTTTTGGAGTAAAAATGCAGGTTGATCAACTCCATGAATGATGCACGTTTGCAAAACTTTTAAGATGAAAGATGGACAAAGGGATCCCTGCAATAATGGCTAAATAGCTATAATTTAGATAAATACATGAAAAAAGTGGAAGCCCTCATTCTACCCTTAATGTAAATTACTGTCAAGGAAGTAATGATGAATAAATAAGCATGCTAAGGAACACGATTTTTAGATATCTTAAAATTAGATACTTATCATTTCTCCTTGCAAGAAGATACGTCGTTACCTTCAAGTAGACCGGCAAAGTTGGTTCTGCGTCAATCTTCTTCTTACGTGGTCCTGCTTCAATGTCCTCGGCTGCAACAATCAAAAGCCATATTTTTTTTTGTCAATTTCACTTATTTAAGACCATCATAAATTTCCTCCAGCTTTGTTTTGTTATGACATTCCAAAATGCAGTGATTAAAATTATCAGTATTTTTTTTTTGTTTCACGTCCATTATTAGTATTCCTACAAGGGGGTGGATTATGAAAATTAACGTAAGGGGATAATGTGTTGAGATCCTCTAGAGTTTCAAAATAACTCTACACGGTAGAGTTCGTTAAATATCAGTCGTTGATTAAGAAATCAAAGGCTTGTATTTTTTTCCCCAAAAAAACCCCCTATTTTCCCCCGAATATTCTGCCCATATCTTTTCCTTTCCCACTAATCATGCGCCCTTGATCTTATAATATATGGTCAGGATTCAACTCTACTTTGTAGAGTTTTCATAAAACTCTAGAGGATCTGGACCGGGGGGTAATTTGCCGCATTTGGTGTTATAAAGTACAATTTGGAGTTCTGCTAACATCGCTTGCGGACCTTATTGTCCAAATGGCCATAAATCAAACTTGAATAGAGTAATAGACGTGTAAAAAGTCTGACGTCGTTGGTTATCGTAGTTGTCATATCAAATTTCCATATTCGTCAGTGGATTTCAATTACCCAACGACTTGAGATAGGATTTTGATTTTTCAAACGTTGCTGTGGAGCAAGTTGCAAACCACTTAGATTTTCGACTTATTGACTTGCGAGTCTAACAAGGACTGAGGTCGCTAACATAGTGAGTAGTGACTACATTTTTTTTCGACAAGAAGTGTCCTACATTGAGGATGACTGGAGTTTGGCCTTCCAAACAATACTATTGAAAATCTAAATGTGAAATAAAATAGAGAAGATAGTGAGTTTTATATATATAGTGTATTTACATGAATATCTTCTAGACTCAAATTCTAAAGATTTAGATATCTAATTGTTAACTATTTGGCTAATTTTTAAATGTTATAATCATGTAATTTTTTCTCCTTCTGACTATGAAATAAAAGTTAACCATGTTATGTTTAAATTGTCCTTAACTCCTTAATACCCTCACCTACAGTAAATAAACGAGAAGGCATTGGTATAATATACTTACCTGTTAAAAAAATAATATGACACAACTATTATAAAAGCTACTATAGATAGATTATAGAAGTAATCGATTCTTAAATATGGATGTTCAGGAAATAGGATATGGTAAATTGGAGTAACTATTCTAGAAAGCATAATCATTCGTGGGTTTTTTTTTTATTATGCAAACTAGTGGATATAATCTAGTTTCTCATAAAATCTAACAATTATTATAGTACCAAAAAGATGGTGAACTTTGTACTATATCTTTCCGTAAATTATTTTGAGTTGTAATAAAATGGAAGCTCGTTACTCACAATCTCACATGCACAATTTAGTTGGACATTATACATAAGTACTACCTTCGTTTCTTAAAGATCTTCCTTGTTATTGTTACTACAGATACCAATGAGAATCAAGTTGTGTGGGTTGTGGGGTGAGTAAAGTATAAGAGAGTAAGGGGTTAAGATAAATAAACAAATAAAAGGGGTTAAGATAAATAAACAAATAAAAGGGGTTAAGATAAATAAACAAATAAAAAGGGGTTAAAGTAGGATAGAGAAAGGAAGTAAAATTGAATTAATAATGTAATGGTGCACCATATGATAGGGACATGAGAGGGTAAAAAAGAAAAAAAAAAGGAAAAAAAATTCCAAATAAGGAATAAAGTAAAAGAGTATGATCTTTTGGAAACGCACTTAAACGAAAAGATGGAAGATTTTTAGGAAACGGAGGGAGTATGTGTTTAGGTGTCTGATTTGGCTATTTTATAAAAATATTCCGTGATATTGGTCTATCATGAAATATTGAAATGCTTGTTGCTAATAATATTGCATTGTCAAGTATTTAATATGAGTATTTGACGTAAATTAAAAAGGAGGTGACACTACTATAGGTAGAAGTATAGAAGACTGCTTTAAATAAAACTTTTGTAATTTGTTTTGTTTTATATGTATTTCCCAGCAACTATAATGAAAATATTATAGAGTCAATGGGGGAAAAACTACATATTTACAAGAAAACAAAAAAGAGACAGTTGTAAAGATGGGATATAGATTTGACGATAAGGTTTAGTCTTGTTTTGATGTGAATGGACTCGATGTAGGAGTTGATGAATAATGTAGACCTCAATTTGTTTGCACGAGTAGCGGTAATCGAGCTTTCTTTTGTGCTATCAAATCTCATCAAAGGTCACTTATGTTTTGGTAGTTACTTTCAAAGATGACTAGTGTGTCCGACTATTACGACTGTCAAATTTATCCCCCATTTACATATGTAGAGAATTAATGACATTTGAATAATTTCTCCATATAAGTTGGACAAATGTTTTGAGCTTTCTTTAGATCTTGATTCCTCGTTATGGTTTTCTCCTAATCAAAATTTCTTACATATTATTGTATATCTAATACTTCCACCGTTACATATTACTTGCAAACATTTTTATAATTTGCGAGTTTTACATTAATTACAAACATTACTTTATTTGGGGAAATACTCTTTATATGTCTGCTATAGCATGATTTATCTCTCCTTATCTCTACCCTCGTTACATATATTCTTGAAAAAGTACCGTGTCAATCACATATGTTAGAAGCAGCTAATATAACATATAAAACATTCGAAAAACAGAAAAGGTTGTTTGTTATGCTAATGAGTTGGTGTATATTATATTTCCAACCTTATTAACTTCTCGTTAGTTAGTTTTTCACATTAGAGTTTCACCAATACATGTTAACCTCTATTTTCTTTAAAAGTAAAATTTTTTAGAGGCGTGTCAGTGTAAGAAATTTATGAAGTTTACTTAAGAGTAAAAGAGATCTATTTAATGTGTTTGGCTATTGATACAAAATCTCATCCATACAATTAGAGGTGGTATAGTGATTGGGTCGGGCAGGGCTTCAGTATACAATAGCATTCCCATAATCGAAAAATCATGGCAAACTTTTCAAGGTGAAGCAGACTTTTTCGAGGTGGGTTGTGATTTTGGCCTAAGTACGTGATTTTTGAGCTGTTCAAACCCCACACTTTCTCAGATCGGACTGGACCAAGCAAGTGCGCTTGGGCGTCCTTTTCTACTTCAAATATAAAAGTTATGTGACTTATGAGTTCAAATAACTTATAACATCATTATCTATACTAATATATTAAAAGACGTGCGAAAACAAGAAACTATGCTATGCGGCGCTCTTCCTAGGGAGTTTTAGTTCATGTAATCCATGTACAATAAAAAAATTAAGAAATTACATAGTATAGGATTTGATCCCAAGACCTCAAGACTCAAGTACATATATTAAAGTTCTAACCACTAGGCTAAGTTGTATTTAGTGTTATTATCATAAAGTATTATATTAATAAATGAAATTCTTTCTTACCCGGGGCATAACCCGGGCCTAATAACTAGCTAATTTACTAAATATGATATGTTTTATCTTCATCGCTTATCATTAAAGCTTTTTTGTGTTGTTTCATAAACCAATCTCATAGAGAGGTGGTAGCTCAGTGGAGTACCACCCCGAATTTCAGGGCAATGTCCAAGGTTCGAATCCTCATTCCAACAATATGTTGGACATTTAATTTTGGGCTGTTTAGTCTTGTACCAGCCTCTGAGCTGATGTGCTCTACAGGCTAGTAGCCTAGCAAGGGTTGGTTTTCGGACCACTTATCTTTCCTAATAAAAATAAATAAATAAAACAATCTCATAATATTTCACCTACTAAATCAAATAATATCTTTAAGAAAAATAAAAAGGACAAAACAAAGAAAGAAAGAGTTAAAATTATACAACCCATCCCCAACGTACTACTACCATGGACAATTTAGTACAGAGCAAAGGCATGTCCTATTCAGTACTAAAAGTTGTAAGTCGTAAAACCAAGTGGGTTTAGCCTAAAATTGTAGAAAAAGAGGGACCCTCAATGATGACTAGAGGTGGAGAACAAAGGAAAACTTTAGCACTAACAAAGACCTTTTATTTGTCTCGTGGGCCGGGCTTCCAGTTACCCTAACGTACTCTTGTCATTTGGTTGGCTCATAGTTTGCAAAGCAACCAAGCAACAACTAAGGGAATACTATTCTAAAAAAAATCATGGAGTGTGACATTTGTAAACATATTGTGGATTCAAGAGTATTATATTTTTATTAAATTATTTCTTGGCCATATATGCTTGAACGTTATATTGGGGAACAAAGACTACCAGAAGTTTTTTCCTCCTCTAGGCTATAGTTGTATTTTATATGAACGTGGAAAGTGGACCCCCCACCACCTCCATAACGAAATAGCTGAATTCACATTAAAGCTTTGTGATGGCTGTTCATGTTGGTGGAGTACTTAGGTCTAAGATGAAGAGTTTCGATGTGAGCAAACCCATCTTAATGTGAAAATGCTATAAAGCTGAGTATTAGATGAGTTCGTCTTATAATAATTTATATTTTATGTTGATTTTTTTTTTTCATATTTCTACAATTTTGACTTTTATTACTCTCTCTACTTTTTTTGTATTTACTAAATTTTTACTTTGGAAAATCAAGTCATCACCTTTCCCCGATGTATATTTTGCTTTTTTTATAATTAAAAATATAGGCATATATAGTCTTGTTATATTCGTCTTGATGTGTAGATTTATAATATCAAATTATTATTTTTTTTACTTAAAAGACATAAGAGATATGCATAAGAGATATTAAGTGTATAAAATTTCTTTAAAATTGTGCAAAAACAATGTAGCAAATTAAAAAAAAAAAGAAAAGCGGAGGGAATATTAAATGCTTAACATTATACTTTTATTTTGTTTTTAGATTGTAAAGAAAAGTGCCTTATGGAGCCAAAACCTCACACAGGTTAAACCCTAATAAGTTATGTTAAAGATGATAAAATAAATTTGATATTGTTAGAAACAAACTTTACCACTAAACTAAGTACTAATCGATAATGTTTAATATCATATGTCGGATATCATTGAACTACTTTAATCAATAATGAATATCTCTTGCAGTTTTCTCATTGTTCTTTGTAGATTTTTTCAAACACTTTTTTAATTTTAACATTGAAATTTTTTTTGGCATCTATTATTTTGTGTTTCAATTACTTATATTCTTTTTGGTAGGATGATTAGATTTATAGCTCCTCTTTATTAATCTTAAACATGATGTATGAAACAAAATGACTTCAGTTAAGCCAAAATGACAAAGCCATATCAACAAAATATTTTTTTTTATAACAACTACACACGGAAAATTTACTTTTATCACCTTTAGCATACCTTATTTTAAAACAATCTTATTAATAACTAAAATTATATATGGACATTTGTGGTTTAATAATGTCTAGGAATTCTATGATTAATCATATATCATATCTATGCAATTTCATAACCAAGTAGAGCATATTACATAAATTGACTTGAGTATCTTAAACAGTATATAACTTATTTGACCGAAATATTAAAAGTATTTAGGATTTTCCAAGACTTATAGGATTAAACATCCTTAGCCAATTAATATAACTTGAGAATCTTTATCAAGCTCACTTTATGAAGCTCTCTTTAGCATTCATTTACTTCAATGTTATAAAAGAAAAGATAATGTTGTGCTCATCCACCCAATGGAAAGTATGAATCTTCACTTGCTTTTACCTAAAAAAACTAGAAAGCCGAAATTTAGCCTTTAATTTGAAATCGTTTTGGTAGTAGTTAGTCCTTATCAAATCTAAGCACAAGGTGTCGTCTAAAAGGTTACTCTAGCAAAGTATTTCACCTATATCAACTTCAATTATTTTCTTTTACAATACTTTATATTATAAGAGTTTCACTTAGCAAATCAAATGCATACTAGTTAGAAAAACTATATATGGTAATCTTGTATATCATTTTTGTTGTCTAGAAAATTATATATGATACTCCTAGAAAGCTCTCTTTATCGTAGATTAACGTGATATTGGAACTTTTCTAGAAAATTATATATGGTAATCACAGAGAGCTCTCTTTATTGTAAATTAACGTGATATTGGAATTTCTAGAATATAGGTGTACCAGAAACAATAATAATTGAGCGAAAACCATATTATATGAATAACCAAAACATAAAAAAAAAAAAAAAAAAAAACTTACGAATATCATCATCACTGAAGGGTTTGGAATCAACTATATCTTCAGGAGGCACGTTGAAGCCAGTGAAGGAGAAGGAAAGGCCCAAACTAGCACTAGAGGCTCTACTAAGGGCCGCACCATTGCTGAGATCGTCGATGTCAAGCTTCAACTGAGCGCTCCTTGTCTTCCTAATGTGTGTATTGTAGTGCCTGCTGCTGGAGTTGGCACCCCCTGGGGAGGTTATCCTACGGCTTGATTTTCGTGATCCGTCTACGGTTGGGGTTGTCCCCGTAGTCCCCTCCCCTGATGGTGAGGACTTCATCGCCGCCATCGCTGCCGCCACCGTCTCCACTAGTTGGTCCGACTTTGTCCGGACTAACCCCATGGTGGAATTCATCTTGTCCATCATTGGGCCTACGGTACTAGTAGTTGAGTTTCCTACACAAAAGGATATGTGTAGTTGTATAAATGTGTGACTCCAAAATATGTGGTTATAGTGTCCAACGATATATGGTGATTAGCTGTATTTATTGTAAAAAAAAAGAGAGGTTAAAATCCCATGGGAAAATATCTAGCTTAACTTTAAATAATTTGGTAGAAAATGGTGCATGAAATAATGCGTTGATTCAACGAGAGGAGAAGAGAAATTAAGTAAAATTATTTTTTGCAGTAGGAGAGAACCCCATGCAAGCACAACTAAAGGTTAAAGGATGACTGGATGATATATGCTGATGGCTTATGCATGTAATAACTAGTTAAGTGATTAAATTACTTGGTAACTCAGTAAGTCATAACAACCATGACAATAATGATATGTAAAAACATCATGAATTAGTATGAGACATATGTATTCATCATAGGACTTTGAACAATTGGAGTTGCTAAAAGATGAGCTGAGAAATGGGAGTGAAGCTACCTTTTGCCTTTTGGTTTATGGAAATTTGAAGGTGTCGAACTTGCAAGGAAGAGGAGATTTGAGAGAGAAAGAAAGACAGAGATAGAGGTGATCTCTTTGAAGAGGGAAACTCAGTGAACAACTAAACTGTGACACCTTTTGTGGTGTAACCCATCCTTTATAAAGGTACATTTATGAAGGGGGGACCCCTGGCACTTACAAAAACACCCCTATAGACTTTTCACAATCACATTTTTATGCCAATAATTTTAAGTTAGTTTGATGTTGATGAATGAGCGAAGAAGTTTTAGAGTATCACTGTATTATGCATAGGTAGGGCAGAGTGGGACTGCTTACTTGATTAAGTTGTTTAGAAGCGTTCTGTAGCTCTCAGTGGAACTGGTTACCTGATTAAATTTTTTGGAAGACGTTCTATAAAGGGTTATAATTGGTTTTTAAAAATTAGAATTGGAATCGATATTAGTCAGAATCGAGTTTTTAAAATAAGGAACTAATTTTTTTTTTTTTTTTTTGATTAGGAAAGAAAATTTAGGAACGACCTCTTTTAATCTGGAGGCCAACCTAAAACATCATTGCAGATGATAAGAGAAAAATCAACATTATAAGGAGGGAAGGAATACAACAGAGAGGAACATATGTGGCCTCGATGCGCCATAAAGTCCGCTGCATGGTTGGCCTCCCGAAAAATATGATCACATCGAACGGACGAGAATCTGCTAAGATCAACTCCTGCATCAAAGAGAATATTGCTTCTTTCCCAAGGAGTACTCCACACTTTCTTAAGCGAGTTAATAACCGAGAGATTATCAAAGCAAGGGCCCCTCTAATACCTTCCCTGAGCCCCCACGCTTCCGCTTGAAGAATTGAAAGCGAAGAACCGAGGGCTTGAGAACCAGCTAGCAGAACCTGTCCCTCCGAGTTGCGAATAACAAAACCAAAGGCAGCACTACCATCACTTAGTTTAGAGCCATCAAAGTTCAACTTAACTACATCTGGGGGAGGAGGGGACCAAGAAGCCTTTGGGCCAACCCTCAAACATTTAGGCAAGTGGCCACTAGAGCAGGGAGTGGGAACTGCCGAGCTCAAATCTTCACTGCTCGACTTAAGCCAATTGATGGCGAATTGAGCTATTAACCCCGTCGCTTGTGAGTGAGAGACCGACTCGTCTCGAAAAATCAGATTATTCCTGCAATAACAAATATACCACCAAGCAATAGCAACAAGGGATAACTCACTTTTATCCATTAACTCATTAGAGCGGATACAAAGATCAACAAAGGAGTAGTTAGACATGGATGGAAGCCAATCGGGGAGGGGGGGCCAACCATTATGAAGATGAAGGTGAAAAAAACGTCTCTAGCAAAGGGGCATTGAAAGCATAAATGAGCTGCAGATTCAGAATGATAATTACAAAATACACACTCTTGAGGGAGGAAAATATGACTTTTCTCCAATCGGGACTTGGTGGGGATGCCATCATTACAAGCCTTCCAAAGGAAATTCTTAACCTTGGGTGGAACATTTAGCTTCCAAATCCAATCAAATGGGACTTTAGCAATTCTCTGATGCAGAAGACCCTGGGAAAGAAGCGCTCCTGATTTAACCGAGTAAATGCCATCCGCAGACAAACCCTAGACGAGCGCATCCGGCTGAGGATGGAATGGGACAAAGAGATAAGAGATCTTTGAGACCAGAGCTGGAGGAAGAAAGGACTCGAGCTCAAGGCAATCCCATGAGCCACCCGAGATTAGACACTCACTGACTCGAAGATGAAAAGTCCCAGGAATAGGAACAACCACATCCTTAAGAGGATAATGGAAACCCAAGTTATCGAACCAAAAACTTATTTTGGAGCCATCTCCCACTTGCCAACGCAAACCTTTGCAAAACATGGGGCGTAAGCTCATAAGATGCTTCCATTGCTAGGAAGCAATATTCGCAGGTTTATGGGTCAGAAGGCTTTGATTTTTCACATACTTTTTTAGGATTAGTTTAACCCACAAGCTATCTTGATCTTTAAGGAGCTTCCAGAGAAGCTTAAGCTGCAGAGCAATATTGTTTGTATCCGCTTTGCGGAGGCCAAGACCACTAAAACATTTCGGTTTACAAATGCGATCCCACCCAATAAGCTTAGCTGAAGAACAGATGGGGTCTTTGTTCCAGAAGAAATTCCAATAGGTCTTATCAAGCTTTCCAAGGATAGGCTTAGGTAGATAGAAACTTTGCATTTGATAATTGGCTTTTGTAGCAAGATTTGCCTGAATAAGAACCGTACGCCCCGCTTGCGAGAGCGAATTGGCCTTCCATTTAGGGAGCTGGGATGAAACCTTATAAACAACATTGCTAAAGTTTCGCGCGAAACCCCGGAAGTTATGATGGGACAGCCTGAATAGGATCCCAAGTCATTAGATTCCGGCATACCAAGAATTTCCGAAAAGAGACACTTATCACTAGGAGAAACATTGCCAGTAACATGAAAAGAAGACTTTTGGTAGTTCACCAGTTGCCCGGACATTGCACAATACTTATCTAGAATGGAATGAATCAGATGACAACTCTCACTAGAAGCCTTAGCAAAAATCATAGTGTCATTAGCAAAAGTTAAAAAGGGAATTCTAATACCAGAATGACCAATAATCCGAACGCCGATAATTTTATCTTGATGGCGGCACGCTGCTGCAAACTGACGAGCCAGAAGTTCTGCACATAAAATGAATAAATAAGGAGATAATGGGTCCCCTTGACGAATACCCCGAGAGGGCCGAAAAGACGAGCCCGACACTCCATTAACAAGGACTGAGAAAGAGGGAGTAACAATGCATTCTTTAATCCAGTTTATCCACACCGACAGAAACCCAAATTTTCTAACATAGGTAGAACAAAAGGCCATTCTAAGCGATCATAAGCTTTCTCCATATCCAGCTTAATGGCAATCCACCCCGACTTACCCCCTTTCCTCCTAAAAGAATGGAAAATCTCATGGGCTAGCAAAATATTATCTTGGATAAGACGATCTAACACAAAAGCACCCTGAAGGGGGTGGATAATCTTACCCAACACCCCTTTTAGACGACTAGTAAGCACTTTAGAGATAATTTTGTAAATTGTGGAGCACAAGCTAATTGGTCTAAAATGGTTCGCACTGGAAGGATTGTCTACTTTAGGGATGAGCGCCAAAAAAGTATGATTAATTTCTTTTAGCATCATTCCGGAATAAAAAAAAGCTTGGACAGCCCGGATGACCGAGTTTCTCACCAAAGTCCAATATTTTTGAAAAAAGAATGGGGGAAAACCATCCTGTCCGGGAGACTTGTCAAGGCATAAATCAAAAGTGGCATTTTAATTTCTTAATCTAGAACAGGAACCGAAAGAAGATCATTATCTTCATAAGAGATGATTGGAGAAATAAGATGAAAATCCTCCGAGGTATTGAACGAACAAGCCGGATTAGACATAAACCTTTGGGTGAACTCAGAGGTAATGGCATCAGATATCTCTGTGGGAGAGGTAAGCACATTGCTATTATGGGAGGTGAATTCTGAAATTTGGTTTCGATTGCGGCGAATTGAAGCATGCGCGTGAATAAAACTAGTATTAGCATCTCCCAACTTTAGATAGGTGGTTTTACTTTTTTGTTTCCAATATTCATGACTAAATCAAATCAATTTACATATCTTCTGGAGAAGTAGGTCCTATTCTTGGAGAAGAGTCACATTAACTTGGTCTGATAAGAGTTCAACTTGAATACTTGCTAATTTTGAGTCTAGATTACGAAGCTGACGAAAAGTGTTTCCAAATTGAAATTGATTCCAAATTTTAGATTGAACTTTTAAGAGTTTGCATTTACTAACAAGACGAAACATGTGGGAGCCTTCAAAATGAGTACACCAAGTTTTTTCAACCAGATTGTCATAATCTTTACGTGAACACCACATTTTTTCGAAGCGGAAAGGAGGGGCTTTAGTAATGCCTAGACTATCAAAAGAAAGAGATATGCAACAATGATCAGAAGATGTGAAATTATGATGCTGAACTTTAGCTTTAGGGAATTTAGCTAGCCAAGGGATACTAACAAATGCTCTATCCAGACGCTCAAAGATATTATTCGGCCCTCCCTTCTTTTTTCGCCAGGTGAAACGAGAGCAAGAAAAGGGGAGGTCCACACAGCTAATTTCCGAGAATAAATAAGTTAACATTGATGATCTAGCAGACAAGAAGGCAGCACCCCCTAATTTATCACTAGCACCACCAATTTCATTAAAGTCTCCCATGATAAGCAAAGGGGTGGATAATGAATTAACATACTGGTTAATTTCTTGCCAAAATTCTAACTTTTGTTCTTGTCTAGCAGGAGCATAAATGAAAATTGTTGTGTAAGAAAAATCATACAAGCGTAAATAAATATTGCATGCAATACACCTGCTAGCCTTGTGAATTAAGCTAAATGGATTAATATTACAAGGCTTCCAAAATAGCCAAATCCCACCCGCAAAGCCTTGCGTTGGAATAAAATCAAAAGACTGAAAGCCTAACTGAGAAGCAGTACAAAAGGAGGGAGGAGATTGAGCTTTGACTTCACACAACATCATAATACTACTACAAAAGTCCTTCACCTCAGGCAAGGCATTTTTTCTAGTGGTACCACAAATATTCCAACAGGCAATCGTCATAATAAAAACATTAACAAAAAACAATCCATTGCAGGGGGACTACAAAAGCACTTAGTTTCTTTTCCTCTTTAAGATTGAAGAGGCATCATCACTCTCCATGTCATCTTCCCTGCGCCTAATAGAATTAGACTGGGAGGAGAAAAGGACTGGACGAGAAGGGTCCATCCCCATCTGCTCAATATGCTTCACTATAGAATTGTCAAAGTGGACAGAGTGAAAAGAATTTCCAGCAAAGGAATTCAAATCACCCAGACTACCAGAACCAGTATTATCTAGCAGAAAAGTAGTATCTACATTCTTATCATTATGAGAAGAGGGGCACAGCAGGGCCAGTAGCCTGAGGCAACACATTCTGAGCAGCACCCTCCACCCCAGAAGGGCAGAAGACAGATAAAGGAGCAGGAGAACAGATAGGAGAATGGTTCTCACTAGCCACTTCAACCTCAAAACCCTCTGGTTCAAAGTGGTGCAGGGGGACTAGAGGTGCCAGAATAGTAGCCTCATCATAAGAGGAGCTATCAGACAAAATAGGATGGGCTATCAACAATTTACCTTTACCTTTACCTTTACCATGAGTAGGAGGAGGACAGAGCTTACCAGCAACAGACTTACCAACATGAACATTTTCTTTGAATCTTATACCCCTCCCAAGAGGAGTAGGCAGAATTCCACCCTGGGGGGATTTAAAAACTTTCTTAATAGATGGAAGAGGGGGAGACACACAGACTTATTCACATACTTGGTTGCATGAATCACTCTAGCTTGCTCAGCAGTGGGTTCATTCATTTCTTGCCCAGTGGCCCTTGCCATAGACAAGAAAAGCTCTTTTTGTTTTGATTTTTTAACAATTGCACATAAATTTCTCTCTTAGGAGCATTCAGTAAGGGACAAACATTAATCACATGAGCAATCTCACCACAGATTGAGCAACCAACTGAAAAATCCTCATAGTAAATCACATAACCATGGACCAGATCACCAACATGATAGATTTAAGCAAACTCAAGAAAAGGGGCTTGAATATTAACTCTCACACAAGCCCTAGCAAAGCGAATTTTATTTTTCAGCAAAGAACTTTGATCCAGCTTGATCAAAGCCCCTATATCATTAGCAGCTAGAAGGTTAGCTATAGAATCAAAGTTTAACAGTTCAGTAGGAAGATGATGGATTCTAACCCACAGGTCTGCCCACTGAATTTCTTCAAGATAGGGGTCAAAAAATGGCTTCCAAGACTGCAACACAAGTAAGTCACCTTGGATATGCCAAGGTCTTTGGGACCAGACCAGAGAAATGTCTTGGGGATTAGAAAACCTAAGCAACAACCATCCATTACCCATCTCAAGGTGACCCACATCACCTTTAATGAATTTCCAATCAGCTTTAGTCCTAGCTTTTATGGTGCGAACATCTAGGGGAGCTAATAACATTTTAACAAACAAGCACGACTTTGATAGTTCAACAATGTCCTGTTTGACCCGAGGAAGGTCATCCAGGACAATGGACTCTGGGAAAGATGGGGGGGAGGATCCTGATCAGACCCAAGGGTTTCAACCTAAGGACCAGAGGGACCAGGGGTGGACTCAGATTCATTTAGAACAACAGTATGCCCATTTTCAGAGACATCAGCCTCATAATCAGGGTTAGGGTTTTGAAGTAAAATTTCTTTGAAAGAAGAAGGGGGAGCCATAATAACTTCTAACAACCAGAACAAATAATAACAGCCAGACAAAGAGAATGAAAATGAATAAGAGAGACTATGATGAGAAAAAATGGAAAGAATTCATACTAGAATTTGCCTTTTATAGACAAATTTAACTACTTGATAAGAAGAACTACTCCCAAGAGGAGATTCAGCTACTTCATTGATACATTCCATTGCATTAAATGCCATAGAAATCTTAATAGGCAAGAGAAAATTCAATCGCAGAAGCAAAGCCTCTGAAGGACCTCCAACTGGCACAAGCAACCATCAATCATGACCAAAAATAACACCACCGTAGCACACACAGCTGATAAGGCAAAGGAACTCTCACTCGCATTAAATGCACAAACCCAGAAAACCCTAATTTCACTTGAAATCTTGAATTTATAGAGGGAATAAAAAATCCCTCAGATCCAATTTACAGCTTTTTGAGAGGCTCTAGAAAGAGGAAATGAAGTATCAGCACGCCAAAAGAAAACTTTAAACTCCTGACACTCTAACCACCATGATTTATTAGCCGAAATTCTATGCAATTGATTTGGGGAAGCTAAACAGACGCTTCGAAAAGGCGAGATTAATACCAAACCCACACCTAGCTTTTTACTAGGAAGAAAACTAGCTATGAAATAATGATGATGAAGACAAAGCCATTAAGGAGTAGCTGTGTATAGGAGAAAGATTTAGGAAAATCAATTTGGGGGAACTTTTTAGGGTTTTCTGAGTTTCTCTATCTTTCTCTCTCTAACATCTTGTTTCTAGGGAACCTAAATTCTTTCTAAATTAAGGAACTAGTTTGGCAATCTCAATACTCTCAAACTTGATGAAAAGTGGGGAGGTTCTTATGGTGGCTTTTTGAAAAAAAAAACTATCGTAATGATTTAATGTGAGCCACACATTGCTGTAGTAGGTATATATAAAATGAATAATGTTAAATACAATATTTTTATTATTTTTTATATTTGTATTTTAGGTAGTTTATGTTATACGAAAAAGTTATAAAGTACAATATACGACATTATACTCTATTATATACTTTTTTTTACGGCATAAATAACAAAATTAAACCTTATAATATGCGAAACGGAGGGAGTATATTATATCATTTAATTTCGTATATTTTAAAGTACGACTTTTGTATATTATACAATATAAATTTGTGTAGTGTATTGTATAAGTTCTTAAATCACAAATAAAAATACAAAAAATAAATCAAGATTTTTTTTGAGACGTAAGAGAGAAATATATTGCTCACAAAAACTTTTTACAAACTAGAGCTAAACTAGAAAAGGACAAACCTTCTAGAAAGGACCTTCCTTTAAACTAGAAGTTCAGAACTAAATAGCCTAACAGGCAGCCAAAAGGAAACTATACAACACAACAAAAATAAACTAAATTAAGAATTTAGTATATATAATTTTGAAAGTTATCTATAACTGAGAATAAACTGTTAAAAATACATATACAAAAAATGTGGAAGATCTATCCATAAGTATATTAATACAAATATACTACAACTGTCATTTGTTCTTTACGGTAGCCTATTTTAAAAAAGCTACTGTAAAATTTTCAGAGAAAATAGGTACCAAATCAATTTCAGATTTTTATTCCATTCATTTCCATTTTGTTTATTGAATTATCACTCGAGTTACTTGGTTAGTGTTTAGTCTTTTGTTTTATCCTCAAATACAAAAACAACTGAGTAATATATAATCATGATGGATATGAAACATTTCAATTAATTAAGAGCATATATATATATATATATATATATATATATATATATATTATATATATATAATATATATATATATATATATATATATATAATGAGAAGAATATTACAATGAGAAGGGTGAAAAGGATTAATATGCATGTTCCAATTTTCGAACAATAAATATATAATGTTGAAAAATAAGATGCACATTCAGGTAAAAAACTGCACATGATAAAAAAGTTAGTTGCACATTTAGTTCAAATGTGTCCTTTTAGTTCAAAAACTACGTTAAAAAAATCCTTCTTATCATACTCATTTTAAGAATCTTCTTATTTATATTTAAGTATATGTATATGGTCTTTGACAGATTAGTTTCCATCTGTTTCATAAATATCGAAATACTTGTTAGTTGAAGCATATAATTTTAGGTAATAAATTATAGTATGCTAATCATATATGATTTTATTAAAAAACTAGATGTGATAGGAGTTGGTGGGGGTATTTTTAATTGGTTGAGAAAGAACATTGGGTAAACTTTTTATTGCTAAAGGTAGAGTGCGGTCCAAAGAAGTGTAAAAGAAATAATATACTAATTGTGGGACCATGCCGAAAATGGAAGTGTTTAAACTAATTTGGGACAAAAATAAAAGAAAAGTAATCAGACTATTGTGGGACGGAGGTAGTATGAAATAGTCATCGCCAGGAGCACTTTGACAAATTGGTACAAAAATTAGAATTGGTTTATAAAAACATTACAATTGACTAAATATGCAATTTAAAGTTTTTGAACTACAAGTATTTGCTCTTGAAAAATAAGTTAAGCAAATATATAATATGTAATGTATGGAAATAACATGTGTAGCTGTTGTAAAGGGAAAAAAAATGAAGTATAGTAAGTATATATAATCTCATCTAAAGATGGGAACAAGTCAGATTATATCAAGAAGTGCAAGAAGAAAGTATATCCCAGATGACTTTATCCCAAAATCAAATAAATATATTTTGAAATAGAGGGAGTATATAATTTTGCACAAGTGATTGAATATTTTTAAGGAATTATGCTAAAAATATCATAACTATTTTTCACTAGGTTAATTTTTACAGCTTTTTTATACTAATATATATAGTCTTTCTTAAAAATTATACGTGTTGGTTATCGTTAGTGATGATACGAAAACGTCAAAAATTTTATATTTCTTTCAAATTATGCTTAAACTGTAACTTGTTTTTGACACCGGAAAAGCCTACATGAAAGAAAGCAGATAAGACAATTAACACGATACGAAAGGAAAAACGAACGTGCGGCAAATAGTTGCTAGAGTATGCGTTGGAGCGACATCATCCCTATGCACCTTGAAAATATGACACCAATCGAAAGAGGCCGCCGTAGTACGAATGTCCTTAATCGTGTGTTGCACCAAGATTTCATGTCTTGTTCGAGATTGTAAAAGACGAACTAAATTAGTAGAATCCGTGTAGAGAAGGATACGAGTAAGCCCTTCACCTCGGGTCCAAATGAGCGCCAAGAGACAGTCGCGGGCCTCAATATGAAGAGCCTATGAAGCAAGGAAACGTTGCTCATGGCTAACTGAAGGTGTCTCGCCTGGAAAGGTCGCTATACCCAAGCCGACGCACCCTATGGAGAGTATTTTAGCCAAGATCCATCAATCCGAAAAAGGACCTTTGGTGGAGCCTGGGTATAATGTCCAAGGGTGGCGAAGAAAAAACATGGGGATGGACACGCCCCAATGTGGCCCATATGATCCGGGGAAGGCACTTGGGCAAAAACATAATGTTGTTGTTGCCCTTCCTCAAATGTCGCTTGAGAACTTTCATTGTGGCTCTAATGCGTCTGAAGATCTGGAAGGTCCTGATTATCCATATAGCCCAAAAGATATCAATTAATTGCGGTAGGTGACTACCATTGGTACCCTCTGCCTCCTTAAATTGGAAAACCAAACGCATAAGCCATTCCTCAAAAGTTGTAGTCGTATGATCGAGATCAGTGCGCAGAAACCCAGTAAACGCCCAAGCTTCCAACGCAAGAGGACATTTACGGAAGAGATGTTGATGAGATTCAATGTCACCTAAACAAATAGGGCACAATTCCAAGGCTCCGAGACCACGATGAAACAAATTTTTCGATGTAGCGAGGCCATTCTTGCAAAGCTTCCATAGGAAAAGTTTCCATTTTGGCATGATGTTCAAATTCCAAAGAATGCGAAAGAAACGCACATGCATTGGATTTGTCATGCTACAGATATCGATTTGCTGTTGTTAAATAATAAGAGCATAAGTTGATTTGGTGGAAAACTGACATGACTTGGTATGGGGCCAGTGTAACACATCCATACCTAGAATTTTTCGTGCACTGGAAGGGATGAAAAGATTGCGAACTTGTCGGTTTTTCCAACAGTGGCCAGTAGGAGAAACAAGTGCAACCACTTTTAATTGCGAAGCCACTCGAAGAGGCACTTCATCTTTCATGATTGGAGTGGACCGTTAACCCATTTGCCGTGTGCCTCTAGGATCGCACGACCATTGCCAACCTTCCAGGCACAATGGTGCTTTAAACTCTTTGTCGCTTGCCTAATGCCCTGGGTTCCCCAAAACAAAGATGTCCTCCTAGCCTGTAGACGCGAAGTATGGTATGTACGGGAAAGTAGAATTTGAGGATGTTGATGTATGCGCCAGGCTTTGTGCATTAGAAACACCTTGTTAAACGTGCCAATGCTCCGAAGATCGAGACCTCCCATTCCTTTGGGAAGGTGGAGTAAGGCACGTTTTCTCCAGTGAATGCATCGATTAGCCGAATCTGACCAGACAAATCGTGCTAGTAGCCCATCCAACTTATGAACAATAGTTTGAGGAATGATGAAAACAACTAGTTGATGCAGAATAGTGAGAATAAGGATGGAATTGATAAGGATCATTTTGGTCGATTGAGATAAAGTACGATGTCTCCACTGTGATAATTTCCCCGAAATTTTATCAAGGAGTGGAGTGAAGTGTCAAATTTTAGACCCTTGTATATTGACTGGGTTGCCCAAATATGTACCCAACGAGGGTTGAGAATCCATCCGAAGTATGGACTTGTATTCCCGTTGTTTCTCTGGGGAAGTATTCGAGCTAAAATTTAATAAGGATTTCTGCAAGTTCAGCACCTGGCCCGAGATAATGCAAAATATGTCTATCATTGTTTTGATATTTGTACAAGCCTCCTGGGAAGCTTTAAAAAAGAAGAGTGAGTCATCAGTAAAGAAGAGATGGGAGATTTCTGGACCCTGTTTGCAAGTACGAATACTCTTGAACTGCTTAATATCCACAGCTAAACTAGTCATTCGCGACAAGATAACCATGCAAAATAGAAATAAATAGGGGGGCATAGGGTCACCCTGACACAATCCGTACTTAGGTACAAAGGGTGTAGTAATGTTACCATTAACCAGAATCCGGTAGGAGACAATGGAGATACATTGTTGGATGAGCTGAATCCAATGCTCTGGGAAGCCATATGCAGTGAGTATTTTTAGGAGAAAAAGCCAACTCACTTGATCATAAGCCTTGTTCATATGTAACTTAAAAGTGGCTAAATGACAAGATCCTGTCCTTTGCTTATTGATAGTGTGCAACAAATCATGTGAAATAAGAACATTGTTACCCCTTTGACGACCAGACACAAAAGCATTTTGAAAATTATCGATGAGTTGTGGAAGTAATGGTTTCATGCGGTTGACCAGGCATTTGGAAGCACACTTGTAAATGACATTACAAAGATTAAAAGCTCTAAAGTGGGTGACTGCTTCTGGGGAATTCGTTTTTTGGAATAAGAACCACGAGCGACCATTCCACTCCTTCAAGAGAAGTGCTGATAGAAGAAACTGTCGAATAGCCTAAGTAATATGAGTCCCCAAAATTGGCCAATGAACTTTAAAGAACTCTAAAGGAAAGCCATCTAACCCTGGAGATTTGTCATTAGTAACATCAACTAAAGCATGCTTAATTTTGTGATCCGAGAACGGAGTCGACAAAGAATTTGCCTCCGCCTCCGAGAGTCTACGCAGATGTAACTACCGCAAGACCAGATCGATGTTCTGTGCATGAGTTTGAGGATCCTCTACGGCAGGCCCTCATAATGTGTAAAGGTTTTTAAAATGTTGAACAATAAGTTATGCGATGGCTTGTTAATCCTCTAACCAAGTGCCATCATCCGCTCGAAGCATAAAAATGTGGTTGCGCCTTTTGCATTGCTTGATTCTATTAAATAGGAAAGACGTCGGAAGGTCCCCCAGCTTTTAATGTTGATCCCTTAGGTGTTGGCGTCAATAAGAATAGGCGAGGGTCGCATTATTCAGCAATGAGCGCCGCCGGCTGCCAAGCTCTGCACCTTGGGGGAGAGAAGGGATACTGGAGCCCATATCCTGTAATTGATTCATAATAGTGTTCTTGTTGATTCCCCAAAAAAGCTTTCCGTCCAAGCACCAAACTTTGAGATGGTCCCGAATAAGAAAAAGTTTTCTCGACAAGGTGTACATCGTAGAACCAGCCATTTGTAGCCTCCGAATATCCTATATTATGACGGTAACTGTCGGTTGATTGAGGCACCAAGTCTCAACTTGGTAAGGTCTGCGAGTTTTTTGCATTAGAGATCCAGCTGGAGAATAGTCGGAGCATGATCTTAAATAGTGATTGGAAAGTTACGGAGAAGAGTATTGGGAACTCAGTTTGTCAGTCGGGGGATGGTTTGAATAAGATTAACAAGCTCAGGAGGGACATAAGCTTGGAGTCTAGGGATATCCCATTGGTTTCAATGAATTACATCCGCCACTATCTAGTGTGCAACATTGTTGGGAATGTTAATGTTATGGATTTTATAAAAAGGACTCTCTCCTACCAAATAATTAAATCAAAAGGAAGCACCTTGCCCATTCGCAATATAAATTTTAAGCCCCTTAATCAACAAGTCTCTACCCTTAAGAGTGTCTCTCCAAATGGTAGATTGGTTAGAGTTGGGAATAGCATCCAAAAAAGTGGAAGCTTTGCAGTATCTTTGCATCAAAATTTTAAACCAAAGTTTGTTAGGTTGATTTAGAATTTTCCAACCTAGTTTTGACATAAATGTTAAATTCTATCTTCTAGGATCCCTCACACCAAGGCCACCAGCTTTCATGGGCATACATTAGCCTATGAAGTTCTAGAAATGTAAAGGGTTATGTCAACCTTATTTTAAAGAAAACGCTTCATATTTTTTAAATCTCCTCTAACACACTAATAGGAAGAGTTTTAGTTTTCATAACATACATAGGGTATGAATTAAGAACACATTGAATTGAAGTACACCTTCCAGCCATGTTTAGGAGTCTAGCCCGCTAACCTCCAATACGTTCCTTTGTTTTTCAACCAGATCAAAATAATCCCCTTTTTTTTAGTTTATTTAGTCAAATAGAAATTCCTAAGTATCTTTCAAAGTTAGAAGTGAAAGAGAGATTGACATGAGAGGCTAAGTCTCTTTTAAGGTTGAAATCTATGTTGGTAGGAGATATGATACTAGATTTGATAAGGTTATGTGTAACCCAGAAATCCTACCAAAGTCAAGCATCACCTCTCTAATCACACTAAGATTAGTGATTGAGGCCTTTCCAAACAAAAAAACATCATCGACATAAAGAAGGTGAGAGAGACGAATATTATTTGTAAATTTCAGGGGTTTCCAAAATACCCTCTTCTATCTTTTCCCCAATAAGACATAACAATCTCTCCATACAGAGCACAAAAATATATGGAGAGAGAGGGTCACCTTATCTTATTCCTCTAAAAGGGTAAAATTATGAGGTAATCTCACCATTCTATAGTACAGAGATAGAAGGAAATGAAATAATATTCATGATAAGCTTGATTATTGAAGATGGAAAATTAAAGGCCATTAGGGTTTCACGAATAAAACTCCACTCTATATTATCAAAGGCTTTTGTGAGATCCATTTTTAAAGCCATGATATGCTTTGATTTTATTTTCCTTTTTGAAAATATGGTCTACCTCCTTAATTATAATAGGAAATTTTGCCAGAAAAAAAACCTTTTAAAAGTTCAATTTTGCGAGAAAAAAAACCTTTTAAAGCATTCTTTGCCAAAAAACCACAAACTTAATTTTTCATGCAAGATGAAACCTATTCCACTTTTCGGTGTGGTTTTGAGATGTATAGGGGTGGTGCTGCAGTTAATGAAATTAGGGGGTTAAAAAAGATAGAAGGGTGAGCGCTGGAATTGAAAAAAAAACACCTCGAAGAATGGGAATAGGTTTCTTCTTGCAAGAAAAATTAAGTCTGTGGTTTCATTTCGCAAAAAATATTTTATAGGGTTTTCTTTCGCAAAATTAAACCTTTAAAAGGCTTTTTTTAAAATATAAATTAGCCATTATAATAACATTCTCATCAATGGTTCGATTAGCAACAAAGCTAGACTGGAGTTGATTTATCAAGTTAGGGACATACGACTTGATCCGTTGGGCTAAAGCTTTAGTCAGTAGTTTAATGATTGTGTTGCAAAGCGCAATGGGCCGAAAGTCACTAACATATCGACGAATCTATTTTTTAGGGATAATACATAGGTAAGAGTTATTAATATCCTGAGGGACCTCTCCAAGCATCATGCACCTATTCATAAATTAAGTAATTGGTTTCTGTAAGTCCTCCCAACAATGCTGGAACAAAGTGGGCTGAATTCCTTCGGGACTTGCGCTCTTAACAGGAGTCATAAAAAAGAGAACAACTTTAACCTCACTCGAGCAAAAGGAAGACACCCGAGAAGGTAAAACAAGGAATGTTCGAGGAAAAGGAATGTTTTGATTCGAAAAAGGAAACAAAATAATCACGAACTAAGGACTTAAAAGCAGAATCATCCTCCACCGAAACCCCTTCATTATTCATTAAAGTGATTATTTTCCCTTTCCTTTTTTTTTTTTTTTAATTTTGCAACCGTATGAAAATATTTCGTATTGTGATCACCAAATTTGTGTCAATCAACACCAGCCTTTTGAGGCCAAAATCTTCTTCCAAAGGTATGAGTATCATTCAGATCTTTAAGTAAAGATTTCTCAAGATCATTAAGGAAAGAGGACCATCGACGAGAAAGAGCAATTTGAATTCCGTTAAGACGAGTAGTGATATGATTTGTCCTAAGAGTTAAATTACCGAAAACATTAGAGCTCCACCCCCTTTAAGTTATTTAAAATTTTTTCCCTCCCTTGCATGAAATCAAGAGTTGGATTATGCCAATTATTAACAAAGAATCCATGAAACTCCGAATGAACAAGCCAAGGCTCCTTACGTATAAAGGGAAATTTACCAGTTTTGCAAAAAAAAAAAAATCAATACTGGCCAGACAGTGATCCGAGTGAGTTCATGTTAAATGGGTTACCTGCGTGTTTGAAAAATCGGAGAGCCAAGATGAGTTGGCTGGGGCTCGATCTAGTCTTTCTCTAATCAGTGCAATTCCTTCTCGAGCATTCGACTGGGTAAAGGGATTTCCATTAAAACCCCGGTCAACCACTCATCCGAGTCCATAAAACTGTTCAGATTACAGCATTGAGCGGAGCTAAAAGAACGGTCACCCTGCTTCTCTCTATGACTTGTGATCTCTTTCAGATATCCAAGAACCATTAAGCTCCATATTTCTCCAAAGAACATGGCCCTCCCTAGCAGTGCACAGGGAATGCATGGTAGTCAGAAGCAATTAAGAGTGCTTTGGACTGAATTTGAATAGTGAGTGGAAAAAGTAAGGAGAGGATTCACTCCAGTTGACAAGCTCCACATTGTTCATCCCAAAAAGCCAAATCCCTCCCTTAATGCCATTAGGAGATAGCCTCAAATTGATCAAACCATAAGATGCACATGACTTGTTGAGCACGACAATCATCCAATTTTGTTTCTAAAAGAATGAAAATCAAAGGTTTGTGAGCTCTTATAACATCCCATGATTGGGGAACAAAGACATTATTGTTTGCACCACGGACATTCCACATAATTATATTCATTGTCAAATTTGGTACAGGTTTAGGAACTAATTCCTTAATAGGCTCTTCTTTTTCTTCGATGGAGGAGGGGGCATGAATTGTTTCCACTCCTTCCAAATCGGGTACATGTCCAGACCCCATGTGTCCATCAATTGAATTGAGGGTAACCATGGCTTGAATCTCCTTCACACCTGATTGGAGAATGTTCTGCCGAGTTTCTATTTGGCAACCACCACTTCCTTTAGAAGTAATAACATTTGCATAAGGTTGTTTTGAAGCTCTATATTTCGCTCGACACTTTTTAATGGCTAGGGACATGTTGGTATTTCTTGTGGAGGGGGAATTAAATTTGTATGATTGAGGGATGGATTTTGAGGAAAGTTGGCAAGGCTCAAGAATTAGGGATTCAGGGTCTGGAGGTTTTGAAGGGACAAATTCATCATAGATGACTTCTCCAATGTTACTAGAAGACTCAAAGACTTCCATAAGATTGGTTCCGACTTGGTTGGGAATAAATTCAGAAGCTTGGTTGGAGACGAGGTTGATGCATGTGTTTGGTTGTTGGTAGGGTGAAGGCGAATCTCCGAGTAAGGGCTCAATGGCTGACGGTGAAAGATTGATGTCTGGGTTACAATGGGCGTGTCTTGAAGCGGTGTATGTGGAGTTTCCTGGGAATTCTGGCTGGTGTTGGATTGTTCCATCAATGGTTAGGGAAGAGGAAAGGTTAGAGTTATGGGGAAAAGGAAGAGATGGAGTAGATGTCGTTGAAGGGTAGTTTGATTTATCAGAGAAGGTAGTTGACCGGACATCAAAGGGTCGGATTGACTCGTCTATGATGGCCATCATATCTAAGATTTCATTGCTTGCCACCACTTGGACATCTGGAGCTGGCTGAACAATGGGGGGAGAAGAGTGTGAAGAGATCAAAGGAGGGGGGTGATTACGAATGTCATTATGATTGTCATCGTGACCAGCAATTGCATCCTTGATTAATGTGTTGTCAATGAGATTTAAATGTTTGCTTTGTTCTAGGACACGCCAGTAATTTCGTTTATTTTGGTTATTAGAAGATGAAAGGTTCTTGGGTGGGGGTAGCAGCAAAAGAATTCCTAGGTGTATTTCTTCGGAAATTCTTCTACGCTATTTTATTATTATTTGAGTTCTTCTTGTTTGTGACTAGGGTCCAATACCCATAAAACTCAGAATAAGTTTGGGCTTGGATAACATTTGTAATAGAAGGAATAACAGATATTGAAACATGGGCTTCTAAAGGCAACGGTTGACTTAAATTTTTGGGCAAAGTGAAAACTGTGTCAGACTCATGTGACAGAATGCATGGATTAGACGTAGTAGATTTGTGTTTCTCACTTTGTCGTTGACCTTGAAGTTCTGCACAAAGATCTTTGAGATGGCCCATCCTTCCACAATGAAAACACAAAAGTTGAATATTTTCGTAAAGATGCCTTGCCATTGATTTCCTACCCAAACCTTGGTTATCAGAGGATGGGAAATATTTATTTCCACAAAAACTCTGGCATACCTAGCTTTTGTAAGATGATTAGTAGCATAATCTACCCTAATTGGTTTGCCTACCTTCTTTGTGATTTCAAACAGGGATTCCTTATCATAGTACTCAACAGGTAACTCCGGGAAGTGAATCCATACCACCACCTGTTGGAACGGATTAAGTGCTAGCCTAAAGTTTGGTTGCCAGCTTGCCAACATCAGATAACGATCCATTATTTACCATGGACCTCCAAACAAGGTCTTCTCAAAATCATCTTGAAGCGAAAATATATAAAGATAGGTGTCCCTACCCAGATTAATTACCTCCACGGGCCCTTTTGGTTTCCAGAGAAAGCGAACACGTTGTGACATGAGTACATGACTGATGGCCTAATGTTAATCCCTAAACACTTACCCATTATAGTAAGTTTCCAAGGTTCCCTAATTTAGCCAGCTGATCCTTGGAGAAATGCACCACATTTAGAGTAGTAATGAGTGGCAGAACTTCCTCATCTTCCCATTCCATTATGCTAACAAAGATGGATTTCACTTCAGGATACCATTGAGATGAAGTTTCCACCACTTGCCTAAAAGACATCATCACTTTCTTTGGAGCACTAGATTTACTATGCAGAGCAGGATCCACAAATAGAAATTTACCTTTTACTTTTTTTTTTAAACTTTGAGGTCGTTTATTAGAACCTTATCTCATTTGTCAGGTCACTTAATCGTATGAACGTGACTAACAAACCCTTGATAAAATATATATTGTCAGATAATGATTAAGTAAAGTATTATTGTTATTTCATCTTTTATTTCTTAATGGATGCAAATTGTCCTTCGCTTTATTGCGGCATGTTATTCCAACCCATTCTCTTTCCACTGTCCTTCTTCAAGAATTTTCCAAACCCGCACTTAGTGAATTATCATAGTTATGATTTCATATTCTAAGGAATCTACGAATCACTTTTTTAGGTATGTTAATGAATATTCCACGTTGTATTTTACTTCACCGCGTAGAAAATGGATAGATAATCTAAGTTTGTGGTATGTGGATGGTGAGCCGAAGCAATTGATGTTCATTTCATGATAAAACCTCGACTCACTTTGTGCAGAGAATCAACCCAATCAAAGAAATTAAATCACAATGCAAGCAGTTGTTTGCTTATAATGTTGTAATATTCTTTACATGATAAAACCTCATAAATGATTTGGAATTGCTCTTAATGTTAATGGTAAAAAAAAATGCTTGTCGACTACAGTAATGAAAGGCGATTTAAGTGATTCAAGTGTATCTTATTTTATTATTTCAATGCTTTTGTTAAGGACATAAAGGATATTATTTGGTATATGAACTTTAAAGAAAATGGAAAAAAATATGTTGAGTGAATAGAGAAAATAAAGAATTTTTTTATCACAACTTTGAAAACATTGAAGAACTTGCTGCTTTGAAATTATCAAAAAAAAAAACTTGTTGCATTGAAGATGAAGGAAATGAGCATTTTAAACCCCTATTTTCAACTATTTAATGGTGAATCTAATTTTTCTTCTTTCTTAAATTGCAAAAAAATTGCAAAGTAGTTTTTATTTTATTTTATCTTTAGTTTGAAAAGTCAACTTAGGTTAATAGCTAGTCAGGTTAGGATGCTTAATTCTTGTGATCTGATTGTAGGGTGTGGTCTATAGGGGAGTTCTGTTAGCGTACTTCTTGTTGTCTGTCTAGTAAGCTAATATAATGGTACTGGTTGTTGGCTAGTTGTCGATTGGTTGTCGTTGTGGCAGTGTGTTGCCCAACTTCGTTTGGTTAGGTTGTTGCCGCTTGTTTTAGTTGCCTTTGGAGAAAACATAACAAGTCTATCTTTTCAACCCTTCCTAGAAGGTGGAGAAAAAGAGACGTTGATGCTTTTTCAATCCTTAGGCTAGGTGTGTTTGGTATTTGTTTTGCTTACCTTCTTTTTGGTTTTAAATAAATTTTTTGAAATTGCCAAAAAAAATACTGGACTTCGATTTTTAAAGGTGAAATAAAAGCACATGAGCTCCTTAAAGATGAAAAAAGCAAAATGTTATTAGTACCTAATTGTATGTTTAACTCATTTCAAGTCATTATTTGTTACCATAATGTGCTAGCTAGATAGATGACATCGAAAATCCTCCCCGCCCTTTTGATATTAGGATTTTTTAACTAGAATAATCCAAACTTGGGGCTGTTCTCTCGCAATAATACAAACTTTTGACTATTTTTAAATAATACAAACTTTTGCCTAAAATTCCTCTAGTGGGTATTATAACCTTTAACCTGTAAAACAGGTTAAACCTTTTTCACTCTCCTCCCCCTCCTCCAACCAGCTAAACCACTCCTAACCCACCACCCCCTCCCACTAAGATACCAACCCCCCCCCTCCCGACCACCATAATAGGGAACCTTGAATCCCTCAACCACCTGAAACACCACCCATAACCTCGAAGTCACCTAAACCACCCCTGAACACCACCTGAAACCACCTTGTAATCACCCCTGATCCACCCGAAACCACCCCTGATCCCACCAGCCCTGAAACCACCCCTGAAACACCACCCGAAACAACCCCGTAACCACCCCTGATCATTTGGCAACAACTTTGCCGGCCCCACATAACTGTCTTTCTCTCTCCTCTTTCCACTCTCTTCCTTACTCAATCTCCTTCTCTCTCCTCAAATTCAACCCCAATTTCACTCAATCATCACCTTCCACTCCCCAAATTCAACATACCACACTCATTAATTGTAATTCAATTCGATCGGAAATTCATCCAATTGAACAATTCAACAGCAAAGATCGTTATCGTTTATATATATGGTGGAATTGAATTTTGATGCTTGAATTTCGCAAAGTATAGATAAACAATAAAGCTGGAGAAGATTGATGGGAAGAATAATCAAAAGAACTGGAGGCGAATCAGTCTCGACAAAGATCGACAACCACCACTGCCTCGAAAAAGATACGACACTCTGCCACCTCATCATCGTCCATAACCATCACTACCTCGTCTAATCATCACACGAAACCGGTCTCCGTATCGTCTTTTCGAGGTGGGGGGAGGGACTGGGGAATTGGTTCATGGTTGAGGAGAGGGCAGGAGGAAGATAGAGTCATGGTTGAGGGAGGGTCTGGAGTGGGGTGGGGTGGGGTGAGGGAGAAGAAGAGTGGAGGAGACCAACAGAAGAAAGAAAAAAAGAAAAACGTTGGGTTTAATTTTTTTTTTCAAATTGAAATAAAAAATTTAAAAACCCAATCAATAAGATAATGACACGTGTCATAGTGACCTGCTGCAACAAGTTACCACCGGTATCGACCTACGAGGAAAATTTTGGGAAAAAATTTGTATTATTTAAAAATAATCAAAAGTTTGTATTATTGCGAGAGAACGGGCAAAAGTTTGTATTATTCTAGTTAAAAAAATCCTTGATATTAATGACCAATTACGGAAGCATGTCAATGTGTAATGGCCAAGCTATGACTATATGGGCACCGTTTCTTGCGAGCTTCTGTAAATCATCCTCAAATTGGGTTTTATAATCCTAGAGACATTCATTGAACGTCAAAATGTTTTCCAAGAACATAAGCACACTTGTGTCATATATTTGAAAAAAACAATTTATTAATGACCACATCCAGTTTTTCAAATTGAATTGATTGGATTCACGAATTAAATTGTTTGAGGTAATGTGTTTATAACAACGACCTTTTTTTAACAAATAAAAAACTCGCACTCTAATCATATGTACAAATTTCATGTTGTGCTAATTTTTTGCCATCTCTAGATTTATATTTTGATTCACTTACTGGTTTTTACGTTGACTGATAATATATTATTGTAAGGCTATGTTTAGTTCACCTTATTTTTGCTTATTTCAAATCTATTCAGATCAGATCAGAAAAAATAAATTCAGATCAGGTCAGATCATGCTTATATTTAAAAACTCGTTATTACTATTAATATTATTATTTACTAGTACATTTATTCAAAAGGATTATTATTGTTGCTGTTGTACTTGTTAATTATTAATATTGGTAATTATTATTAATCTCGTTGTTATCATTATAAATGTCATTGTTATTATTACTTTAAGTTATTTTGTTATTAAATCATAGAAAATTAAAAGCCACGTGTTAAGAACATAAGATTGACGCAAAAATAAGACATATATAAAATATGATAGCTCAAATTCATGACAACGAAACTACTAAGTTCGGATCAATTCAAAATAAGCTAAGTGCGAGATATAAATCATAAATTTAGATCTGGTGTACCTCTTCCTACCGAATTTCAAATCACTTTAGCTATTTGAAGTTGCACCATATCCGTTAGTAGTAAAAGAGAAATTACTAGTAGTACTTAGGTAGAGTTTCATAGTTGTTTGTGTATCTTATTTAATTTCATATGAAAAAAATGAGTTGAGTCTGCCGACTTTTCAAGTGAGAAACATTTTTTTTAAGGGAAAGTGTGAAACATTTTAGAAGTACTGTTATAAATTAATGACTTGGGTTATAGAATTATTTTTAGTAATAATAATTCTTATTATGATTATAATCATTGTTGTTGTTATTATAATAATGATAATAATAATAATAATAATAATAATAATAACAATAATAATAATAATAATAATAATAATAATAATAATAATTATTATTATTATTATTACTAAATGTTGTGTAA
Organism: Beta vulgaris subsp. vulgaris; assembly: GCF_026745355.1. NCBI lineage: Eukaryota > Viridiplantae > Streptophyta > Magnoliopsida > Caryophyllales > Amaranthaceae > Beta > Beta vulgaris. The sequence continues at coordinate 25,536,923 of NC_079206.1, forward strand.
AAGTTGTGTAAAAGTTGTGATAGAAATAAAATGATAATAATAGGAATACTATAAATAAGATCTTATAATGTATTACATAATAATAAATTAAAAAGTAAAATATAATAGTAATAATATATTTTATAAAAGATAAGATCTTGTAAATCAAATTAGATAAGATAAGATCAGATCGGATCTGAAAAAATAACTTCAGATCAGATCAGATAAGTTCATGAAAATTTCAAGTGAACTAAACATAGCCTAAGCCTATGTTCAGTTCACCTTATTTTTGCTTATTTTAGATCAAATCAGATCATATCAGATCATGCTTATATTTAAAAACTCATTATTACTATTAATACTATTATTTACTAGTACATTTTTTCAAAAGGATTATTATTGTTGCAGTTGTACTTATTAATTATTAATATTGGTAATTATTATTAATCTCGTTGTTATCATTATAAATGTCATTGTTATCATTATTTCAAGTTATTTTGTTGTTATTAAATAATAGAAAATTAGAATCCACGTGTTAAGAATATAAGATTGCCGCAAAAATAAGAAATATATAAAATATGATAGCTCAAATTCATGACAACGAAATCACTAAGTTCGGATTACATTTCAAACTAAGCTAAGTGCGAGATACAAATTATAAATTTAGATCCGGTATACCTCTTCCTACCGAATTCAAATCTCTCTAACTATTTGAAGTTGCAAGCTATCCATATCTTTCTTGCGCAAATCATAGTTGTTTATATATCTTATTTTATTTTATATGAAAAAAAAGAGTTGAGTCTGCCGACTTTTCAAGTGTCAAACATTTTTTTTAAGAGAAAGTGTGAAACATTTTATAAGTGCTCTTATAAATTAATGACTTGGGTTATATAAGTGCTCTTATAAATTAATGACTTGAATTACATAATTATTTTTAGTAATAATTATTATTATAATTATTATAATTATTGTTGTTGTTATTATAATAATGATGATAATGATAATTATTATTATTAATAAAAGTTGTGTAAAAGTTGTGATAGAAATAACATGATAATAATAGTAATATTATAAATAAGATCTTATATTGTATTGCATAATAATGAATTACAAAATAATAATATAATAATAATAATATATTTTATAAAAGACAAGATCTTGTAAATCAGATCAGATCAGAGCAAATCAGTTCAGATCAGAAAATTTCAGGTGAACTAAACATAGCTTAAATCCCTAAAATATCTCGGGAAAATTCCTCAGGTACCCCTGAGGTTTGACGTAATTCCCAAATTACCCCCCATTTGGGAAATTCCTTAGATAGCCCTGAAGTTTGTGTTTGTGCTCAAGATACCCTTACTATGGATGGAAACCTAACGCCGTTAGGTTTTCCTCTCTTTCTCCCCAATTTTCTTTTTCTCTCTCCACCCATCATCCTCCATTGATGAACATGGAAGATTTCTCTCTCTCCCAACCCATTCTAAAGCCCTAACCACCCAACCCCCACCACCTCCCCTTCCCCCCACCCCGCAGCCCCCCACTCTGCCAGTCGCAACCCCCATTTTCGCAATCTCTCTCTCCTCTGTTTTTCGAGTGGGCATCGATTTCGACTAGGTGGGGAAGGGGTGGGGTCGATTTCGACAGGGGTCTGGGCGTCGATTTGGACGGGGTTGGGTGGGGGAGGGGTGGGGTTCTTGCGACGGGGTGGGGGGAGGTTGCAGGGGTGGGGCTAATCTGGTGGGGGAGGGGGCTGCTAGGGTGGTGGGAGGGTGGGGGAGGGGGGTGCGGGGGTAGTGGAGGGGTAGGGAAAGGGGAGGTAGTGGGGTTGGGTGGTTAGGGCTTTAGAGTGGGGTGGGAGGAGAGAGAAAGCTTCCATGTTCATCAATGGAGGATGATGGGTGGAGAGAGAAAAAGAAAATTGGGGAGAAAGAGAGGAAAACCTAACGGTGTTAGGTTTCCATCCATAGTAAGAGTATCTTGAGCACAAACACAAACCTCAGAGGTATCTGAGGAATTCCCCAAATATAGAGGATAATTTGGGAATTACGCTAAACTTCAGAGGTAGCTGAGGAATTTTCCCAAATATCTAAAAAGCGAAATTTTTGGGATTGAAGTAGCCAAATTAATTAAACACCGCTAAGATATGATGAATTTTCAATCAATCATGGTCAAAGAACAAGGGCCATCTATATAGTACACGTGTTTGGACAATTCAAATGCTATGTTGTGTGTATTTTCTCATCATAATCTTAAATTGTCTTGTCAAACTCATAGCAAATAACAAGTTGGAAGGCCACTCAATCACCATTTGCATTACTAATGCCACCTTTTGAAATTAATGTTATTTAACCTTACTTGGCCGCTCAAATTTGCTCGCCTAATTATCAAAATGAGACAAAAAAGAATGACTCGTTCAATTCCAAGACATGCAAGTATGCAACCCTTACGTTGCATTGCATGGCTCCATGCGTTTGATTTAAATCTTGTCCATCTTTGAGTTTGTGAATATGAAGGGTCCGATTCCGTATCAATTATTTTTTCATGATCAGCAGTTGCCTTTCAACTAGGGAATTCGAATCAGGAGAAAGGAGCCTTTGGAATTTAGATTCAAACAATTTTTTGTACCACTTCTGAATTTTTTCTTCATCCCCTCTTAGATTTGGCAGGACAATATGCCGATTTCAATTATGAATATTGTCATCTTATGACTTTATGAGTTCATTGATTGACATCACTATATTCATCTTCACCGTCATGCTTTGTCATCATCGTTTAATGTGACTTATAACTTACCATAGTAATTTTCCCCTAAAGAAAAACCATACTAGTAATAATTATGGTTTTTATTGCTTTATGGTGAGAAACTATAGACTAATTACTGACAGGTCTTATGATCTCTATTATATAAGTGAAGGGGGGAAGCGTAGTGTTTCCTATTAATTGACTATATTACCCTTACTTTTCTAATTACATCTATTGTGTTTTAAATTTTAAAATAATAATGCACAATCAATTAATCAATCAAAATATTTGTCATTTTTAAAAACTACAATTAGAATAACTTGAAATTTTATATTAAAAAAAATAAAGACTAAAAAAGCTTACAAAAAAACAAAGATAACGTATTCATTTAAGAATATAAAAATTTTGCTATTAAAAGGAAAAATTGCCAAAACAAAAAAAAAAATCAACAATATACTTCCACAATATTATACATAAAGGACAATAATATCAGATCAATAACAAATCTGAACTTATTTTTATTGAAAGTAACTTCTAATAAATTGAACAAAACATAGCCTTTATTGAAAAACCTATCAACTTAAACTATTATAATTAGTTTTCATTGCATATATTGTGTGCATGTAAAACTAGGTACTCGACATGCATTAGGAAATATAACAATGAAAAAATTATCGTTGCACGCATCGCGTGCTTAGAAAGCTAGTAGTGATGTAAGTAAACACATAGTATCAAAGGTTTGGTTAAGGAGCAATTTCGTAAAAGCTATTTAGTAAACATAAAGGAAATGGGTCTAACTTGTTTTTGCTTCAGTGCATTTAAAACTATAATTCATAACTTAATTTTGCTGAATATAATTTTGCTATACTTAGCATTTTTGTGAATTTGTTTAGCCTAAGCTTTATTTTTATTGAGCCTAACTTATCTTTGGTGCAACTTAATCTATTAAGTTGAGGATTGTTGCAAATAAGATAATAAAATGAAACTTATATGTTGAAGCGTGAGCGGAGAACAATTTACCAAGACTTCGATTACCACTATCCTAAAAGACAATTTCGCGCTACTCCGGTGCAATAGAAATCAAGCGATCGTCCTTCAGGACTAGCATGACTCCATGATATGTGTGTACCCACACACCTTGAATGGAGACCATAATATTGCCGAAAAAACAGAGAGTATTTTTGTGGAGAAGTTTAGACGAGAGTAATTTCTGTGTATATTTTAACTAAAGGAAAGCAACCCTTAAAAAAGCTTGAATCAGAAAAACGAAAAGGCTGATTATAAGGAATGAGGAATCAATTAAGCTCCGAACATCTTGATGGCCATGGTCATAAAATATGTTAATAAAGGCAAGTCGAGATACTTGCAATTTGTGTCAAAAATAAAAAAAATGAGATCCAAAACGGACCACAGACCCACAGCTTGCACTCGCCACGAGCCCGAGCCCGACCCGATGGTACGCGTGTGTGGTACATCCATATTTCTAGCACTCCATCAAACAATGAGTGTTAAGGATCTTCTATTAATAAACAAGGTGAAGCATAATTATTTTCCCAATGTGGGAGAAGAAATTTTTACTTTGTTTTTCGACTCCTTACTTTAAGGTTTTTCTTTTAGACAAATTGTTGAACTTCCAACGAGGATAACATAACCACAAGTAGGGGTGTTCACACGTCCGGGCTTGGACTGGATCGGATCGGGACCAGCTGGATTTGCTGACTAGAATACTTGAACTGCATTTTTCAGGTCTAGTCCCAGACTGGAAAAATCAATTCCGGTCAAGGTCAAGACCTTTTTCAACTTGTTTTATGAAAAAATAAAATTTAGGACATAAAACATCATATCTAAACTTGTGTTTTGATTTTAATCTTATTGGATCTGCTTGCATCTCTTACATGAAGGAGAAGGGAGGTAAGGAGGTAAAGAAATGACAAAGGTTTCATCTAGAATTTCAGGAAGGGGAAGTTAGTATGTAGAAAAAAACATATAAGTTTTTAAATATACTAACCAAATTTCAGGCTTCTGGTCCATGAAACCCGGAATTGTGGTTTTCTCGGGCTGATTATTTTTTTTCCTATAAATAGGCTCGTGTTCTACTTAATTTTTCATTTTTGGCACATGATTTCATACAGTTTGATCAGAGACGATCATGGGTCGGGCGCGGCCAGGTAGAGCTTTAGCCAAAAAAGTGGCCAATTTCGCACCAAAGCCTCGAACTAAAAATTTTTTGTGCCAAAACATCGCTATTTTGGGCTGTCAAAATTAGCCTAAATTTCTGGATTTAGGTTGCTCATGGCCGAACATTTTTGCACAAAAATTAGGCCCTCCTGAACTGCAGGAAGAAAAATGTTTTCTAGATCCTGCTAATCATTGGGTTGGACCAAGTTGATCACCTCGAACTTTCATACACTTTTACACATGCTTTAGTACGCTAACATAATATTCTCAAATCACTCCACAAACTGTCCAAATACTTCAAGCACATTATCAAAAACCTTCAAATTTCCATTAAATCTTCATTCAAGCTTCAAGATGGCCACACATGCAAACCATTATTCAATACGAAGAGACTAAGGTATAATTTCTCGAGGGTTAATTCTAATTTTTTTTCTTATTATACTTACAATCTAATTTTCATGATGTAGATAATTAAATATTTCATGTCTTTATGTACATTCTAACCTTTCAATCATTCTTTTTACTATACATTATATATTATTCATGTGCCCGATGTGTGTTTATCACTTTCATCACCACACATGTTTATTTCATGCTAATCAAAGACCTAAATAAATGTTCCAATATTAAAACCAAATAATTTGGACAAGCTGTTAAGTTTCCTCTAATTTGATTGCACAGATAATATATCACCAAAAATTAGTATCTTTTGTTTAATGATCGAACACAGATTAATTTTAGAATGCATGATCATATATATTGCTTGGTTGCTTAATTGCACAAAAATCAACAAGAATCGTACTGAATAGAGGCCAACAAAAGGTGAATTCGATTCATGATCATAATCATACCCTTACCATAGAACATTATATTTGGATAAGTCGTTGCGGGGATATCTACATTGGATAGTCTCTAAGTTGTCCGTAATAAGATTTCACAATATCTAATTAGATTTATGAGTCTTCTTCTAAGACTTGTTAGCAACTTCAAATAATATTTTCAATAAAACCCTTCAATGAGGTAGTCAAAGCCGTGCTAATCCCGCTTAGGCAATAAAAATAGGTCTATTACAGTTTTGCATATGCATGGATATTATTTAGAGCCACTATATGTTATTGTGCTTACCCTACTACCGCACGTTCTACGCATGGGGCCATCCTTGTGGTATTGCGCTTTGTCCCTTCAAAAAGTTTCCTGAGAAATAGTGTTGGATCTTAGTCATAAGCAAACCTAACCAATCAAGGCGTTGTTCCTGATTTGAGACTAGACTGCATCTTACACGTGACCCTCTTTTGAAACAAATATACAAAACATGGGATCAATCTCTTAGTCATGGATCCTTGTAAAGCTAACCTAAGCCTGGCCATAATATTAAACATAGATTTGGACTTTAGGTTGGAACTACATATAATTCTTGCCTATTTGACATTATTGATTGCATGTTTGCTATTTCAAAATATTTTCCCCTCGTATTTCCTAGAGTTAAGCTATATCATAAAAAACGACCAATAAATTATCGAAACGAAAAACAGTTCGAAGGTCATGCACTAAACACCCAAATCTTATGTGCACATAAGCCAATTTTATATGATCACTTGTAGGTCATATTGTCAAACAAAACTCACCTAATTCAAAGATAAAAATGTATCTTTTTCATGCATATCATCTGAGTTTGAGTATATCATTTAAAGTGGACCTAGATAAGTGCCCATGATAGAGTTTGATTCAGCATGCATCTCATCCTATCTCATATTAACCCTTCTATTCAACCAATTTGTTCCAATATATCTATCCTATCATATTCCATCGATAAAAAAAAATTCCTTTCCAAAAATCGATCCTACCCTCTTACAATGTATCTTTTTTTTCAAAAACAAAATTATCATCTTCCTATCCTTTTTTTTAAAAAAAATTCATCTTCAAAACCAATCACCTAAACATATTTTGCAAAATTAATCCATCATTAATCGTGATCATCGTTTCCACTAATATAAAAACTAAGGGGTCCTTTTAAAAAAATAATAAATTATAAGCCCAGTCCAATCAACCCAATCAAATCAATAAAATCCAAACAATTCGATTCAATCAACCCAATGCAAGTCCATGTATTCATATTAGACTCATATGCATTAGAGTTCATGCATTCATCTTACTCTCATATAAGACTAACTCATGTCAAAATTTAGGCCTATTTGCATCTCTATGTGAACCTTAGTTTATGTCAAGCTCATGCAGGCCCAATATGATCCTAGTCCATTTCAAAGTCAAGCCTATATAATATTCCCAGTCGATTTCAAGGTTAAGTCGTGCTTCTTCATGTCTATTCCAAAACTTCGCCTATATCCTACTCCAGTCTATTCCAAAGTCAAGTGTATGTGCTTCTCCCAACATATTCCAAATTTCAAATCCTCGGTCTAGTTTGGATCTCCATGTCGTAAACCCTAGTCAATTTATTTTCAAGCCCATATAGGACGAAATCTAGAGTCTAACACCTCTCAATATTTTAGTTTAATCTATTTACTTTCCATGTAAAGTTCAAAGTCTAGCCCGTAAAAAAAAAAGTTCAGAGTCTAGCCCTCCCATCGCCATAATGACTCAATCTTCGAGTCCAGTCCTTATTTTAGGTGTAAGTTCAAAGTATAGTCTTCCTTATTGTCTAGTCTGTTGATTCTCCATGTAATACCAAAGTCTAGTCTTCTTTATTGCCTATCTTGCTTACTATCCATGTAAGTTGAAATTCTAATCTCCCTAAGCTTAGCCTTCTTATTCTAAATGAAGTACAAAGTCTAATCTTCCTTATTTCCCAACTTTCTTACTTTGCATGTAAGTTCAAGCTCTAGTTACTTATTCTAAATGTAAGCTCAAACTTCAAAGCCTATTTTTCCTTATTGTCTAGCCTGCTTACTCTATATGTAAATTCAGATTCCAGTCTCCCTAAGGCTAGCATGCTTATTCTAAATGTAAATTAAAGTCTAGTTTATGTTATTATCTAGTATGCTTATCATCCATATAAGTTTAAAATCTAGTTTCGCTAAGTCTAGCATACTTATTTTAAATGAAAGTTTAAAGTCAAATTTTACTTATTCTCTAGCCTACTTATTCTCCATCTAAGTTCAAAGTGTATCTTCCCTATTGCCAAGTCAGCTTACTATCCATGTAAGTTTAAATGTCTAGTATTCCTCAAGTCCATGAAGGCATAGTTTTTTGAGTTTAGCTTGCGTACTCTACATGTAAGTTCAATTCTAGTATTCTTTTAGTTCCTAAAGGCACATTCATTCAGTCCAATCTACTTGTATAGTCTAGTCCACGTCTATATATGCATATAGTTAGGCTCGTGTCTCCATCATGGTTAATTCCATACTATTCCAAAACCTATATCCTTTTTAAATCTTCTATCTCCGATCGACTCATTTCTCATTCAGAAAATCATTTCTAAAAACATACAAGTAATGTCGATTTATATTCTAAACAGATAGTGAGGTTACAACTTGGGAACACCTAGTAGAGAGGAAAAAAAGGTCAACCCACTCCCAAACTCCTTAAAGGAACAATAACTTTTTCAGACAAAAAAGCCCAACTAATAAGACCAATTTGGGCTTATCTGATCCAAAATTGGACCGTATAAGTTGGCTTCTTAGCGGTTCAACTGGAACAGTAATATATCCATCAACTAATCGATTTTCACCAAAAACTGCACCAACATATAATTAACTGGTCCCGTTTTTAGGTGAAAACTGGATCAATTTTTGGGTAATTGATCTAGTTTCACCCAAATACCGGAACATTTGTTATGCATGTAAATTTAAAAAATTTCCCAAAGAGAGAAATTTGGAGGTGAAGAGCAACAACAATCATGACATCATCTGTTGCAACTAAAGAAGTATAATGAAGATATACAAACGAACTATAAGGTAATACTAGTATCATCAAACGAAAAAAGTAAAATAAAATACACAAAATATACACAATTATCAACAAAAAAGTTAACAAACCAAATATAAGGCATTAAATATACACAATTGAAAAAGAAAACAAATTTACCGTAAATTTGGAATTACAAACGAAAACGAAAACAAATGAAATAAAAGTTTAAGTAAAATTACAAACGAAATAATGAAATAAAATTGACCATAGATTTGGAATTACAAACGAAAATAAAAAACGAAAACAACTAATTCATAGATCTGGAATTACAAACGAGATTACAAAAATGAAAGAAAAATCCGTAATTAAAAAAAAAAAAGCCTCAAACTCGTTTTCGAGGCGAGCGAAGAACACTGTCCTATTTTGGTTGACTGCAGCGACGAACATTGAGAGAGGCGAGGAGATAAGAGAATTGGTGGTGAGCGACGAGCGAAGACTGTTATTAATGTTTGTTGGCAAATTTAGGTTTCTCCAAGGTTGGTGATGTCGCCATACAACTAGGGATTGAGATAGGAATTTAAGGGGAGCATCGTATGTAGAATGTCAAAGAAAATGTGAGGAATCTTGTAAGGGAGATGTTGTGATTCGGGAAGCTTTTAGTGGTTGCTCCAATAAATTATATTTTAAGAAGCGAAGAGGGAAGAGCAATCTGGCACTGGTGAGGAAATAAGGTTAGCGGAGTGATGATAGCAGTGGTTTAAGAAGAAAAGAGGGAAGAGAGGATTACGGAAAAGGAATAGAGGATTAGGGAGAGTGAATAGTGTATGAGAGAGGGAAGAGAGGACGATGACAAGTTGGAGGTAAGTGAGGGTTAGGGTTAGAGGAGTGAGAGAGGGAAGAGAGGCGTAAGAGAGGGGAAAATAAAAGGCTTTGTTTGGCTAGGCTATTAACGAATGTGCCATATATTATTAGGGCTTCGATCAATTAAGTGACTGATCCATGCCCCAAACCGTATTAGTTAATCAATTCTAACCTTGGGCATTAAAATATGGACCACAATGATCTAGTTTTTACCAAAAATGAATCAGAAAACTTGTGTCATTTATGATTTTCTTTTTCCATTAGTGTCTGAAACTTCTAACGCCACACGAAATGGGAGATATTTCTAAACAAGTTAGTGCCATCATGACCCAACTTCAACTGATGAACTCTCGTCTTGAGGAACCAAACAAGGATCTCAAGACACTAAAGGAAAAACTGACACCTCAGGGTGAAGAATGGGATAAGGCTCCACCACCACGACCACCTCCTGTGATGTCCGGGACTAACATAAGGTTCAAAAAATTTCGAGCAATTATCCGATCGATTCCTGAACTCGAGATTCAGGCCCATGGACATGACATAATTGATACTGTACCAAAGGGGAAGCTTATTAACAAGGTAGAATGGGTGACCTCGAAAAATTTAAGGGGGTTGAAGACCTTGGCGATCATATGAGAGCCTTCTCTATCTCTATGGCTCTCAAATACATGAGCAATGACCTCTTAATTATGTATTTCCGTTGACCTTGCATGCACATCCAACTAAGTGGTTCAGATCACTGAACAAGACAAAGCTGAATGATTGTGACTTTATCAAAGAAGAGTTCCACAAGCAATACCAATAAAATGCTTAACTTCCAATCAGATCTTCGTGAGTTGGAATTGAACAAGAAATACTCCAACGAAGACTCTGGCACCTTCCTTACTAGATGGAGGGAAAAGGCCGTGCAAATGACTAATAGGCCATCTAAAGATGATCAAGTTCGACTGGTGATCGGTATATATATTGCAATTTAAGTACGGAGATCACGTTTAATTCGATCATATAGATTCTTTTATGAAGCTTTACAAGGTGGTCTACTAATCGAGGAAGAGGTTCAAACCTCTAAAAATAAGACTTACAATAACAGTAACTTCTCCAAGATGAAGAACAAGAACAACCTGCCTTGCTCCAAGAGCAACAAGTTCAATGCCTAATCAAACTCGTGAAGAGTTGTAATCTGCGATTTTACTTGCGGACGACTTCGATTTTTCAAATCAAACTCGTGAAGAGTAAAATAATAGAAAGAAAATAATGTGATGAAAATAGAAAGAAAAAATTCAAAAAGCAAAAGGAAAAAGCAAAGCAATAGAAAAAAAAAGTAATGCAAAAAAGAAAGAGTCAAAGGTAAAAGTCAAAGAAAAGCTAGTGGACTTACACGCAAGTTCTACCCCTCATCTCAAATACTTTAATCCATGAAACCCTTAAAACCCATAAAAGCGAAAAACCTTACCTTGTCATTCAAATAAATGTAAGCCATAACCGTTACTTTGGTCGATATAATCTAAAGCCATAATCCTTGCCTTGGCCCATCTAATTAAACTTTCATCCAAATTTCAAAACTCTTTAATCATCCATGACTCCTTATCCAAAGTATGTCTAAGTTTGCCAAGCTGAAAACCCAAAAGAGTCGCTAAGGCAAAAGTTACACCACAAAGAAAATCGGATCAAGAACTACGAATTGTCTTATTCTACAAGGACATGTAGGAATCCTCATCTTGAGTCCTGAGCGCTTTAATAAAAAATTAATTAATCAGGGCTCTGAATCATACTATTTTTGAAACCCGACATAGACTCGAGTTTGAAACTAACTACGTCAAAGCCTTTTACCACCTATATTTATGTTAGTTATAGATTAAGCCTTTTATTTTTCAATCCAAACTCTTCTTATACCTGAAGGACTATCCAAGACATCCATGGTCTCTGGCAATATCTGACTTTACCTATAAATTGACTTCCTAGTGAAGAAACTCTTAATGATCCTGAGTGTAATTCAAATCAATAGCTCCAAATGTTCAAGCCAAGTCAATTATCTTCTAATATAGGTTCATAGCGTTTAATTCAAGTCAAGAATTCCCAAATTGAGGAACTTCTAATTTGTGGTGCTTCCTTCAAATCAAACTCGCGAAGAGTTGTAATATGCAGATCTTACTTTCGGACAACTTCGATTTTTCATCAAATTAAATTAAAATCCAATCCATCTTTACCAATCTAGATCTCTTAGCCTTGCATGACCCTGACCTTGCATAGCAATTCAATCTATCTATCTTTCTCAGCTTTGCATAACACCAACCTTGCACATTGTAAATTCGCTTAGTAGACAAAAAGTTAATAGATTTTGCACATTTCTCTCTCTAGTTTTTCTCTATGCGTACAATTTATGTGAATAGCCATGGCAAGGAAAAATAAATCTCAAAAAGCATCTTAGGCGGAATCTAATAACGGTAACCAAAAGGGACTAGTTTCTGACACTCAAGCAAAGAATAAGAAGTCTATGGATTCGATTTTGGGGGTATCATTGTTGGAGATTGAGGAGAATGTTGATATTGAGATTCAGGAAGAGATTTTATCTCCTAGATTATCGTCGGTTCTTTCTATTCAACAACAAGATAATTTGCGGGAGAATTTCTCCGATTGGCTAGCTTCAATCAAGCAATCGGAAGAGCGGGGGCTTATGAGCAGAGTAAGCGTAATACTCGATCGGAAGGTATTATTGATCCTATTCCTATTTCATTTTCGTCAGATAATCCTCCAGTTCATGTAATGGGGGGACTCATTCGTCAGGTTCGGAGGAATCATGGTGTGGAGAAGGTAGTTATGGCTAAGGCTGGTATCTTTGTGGTTCAATTTAGAACAATAGAAAAGAGGGATTTAGTTATTAATATTATTCCTCCTTTTTTGATAAGAAACCTCTTATAGTGAAGAAATGGACATCTGAGATTGATCTTTATAGAGATAATCTTAAGACTATTCCAACTTGGATTAAAATACACATAAATTTTAAGTACTGGGGGGATCATACCTTGGTAAGATAGTGAGCACTATTGTTAAAATGATAAAAGTTGATCAAGCCACTGAAAAGAGGGACAAGCTACAATATGGAGGGTATTAATGGAATTTTAGGTTGATCAGAAAATTCCTGGACTAATATCTTTCATGAATGAAAAGGATACAATTATTCCAGTGGAGGTGTATTATGAGTGGAAGCCTCGGGTTTGCAATGGAATGGGGCATAGTGCTGTTAACTATGTAAAGCCTGTTGGTAGGAAGGAATGGAAGCCTAAAGGAATAGTTAATGAGTTGAAGAAACCACCTGATGTTTCAGAGGTGCCTGAGAAACAGGATGAGTTTACAAAGGTAAGAAATCCTTCTAGGAGAATCGTTACTATTCTAAAAGCTACTAACACTCAAAATGTTTTTGATGTTTTAAATGACAACACTCAAGTTGTGGTAATTTGTGACATTGTATGTGATCAGAGTAATCAGGGAGTGGTAAGGGGTAGCCCACCTCCTAGTGGATATAAATAAGGTTATAATTTGGAATGTTAGGGGTAGCAACAGCTGACGGAAGCAAACTGATGTGAAAAATTCTTTAACATGAATAAAGTTGGCCTTCTTGGACTCCTTGAGACAAAGGTAAAGGCCCACAATATGGGGAACCTTTAGTAGAGAGTATTTCAAGGATGATACTTTAGTTATAGCTTTTCCTTTCACAAGGGAGGCGGGATAGTAGTATCTTGGAATCCAAATAGTTTTAATATGGGCACGACTTATTGTTCAAGTCAATTTGTTTATTATAGTGTTTGTCCAAGAGGTAATGGGGGTAGTTTTTGGTGTTCTTTCCTTTATGCTTATAATGATGCAAGTGAAAGGAATATAACCTGGCAGGATTTGCTTAGTTTGAAGACTAAGTCGCGTGGTCCTTGGATTATCATAGGGGACTACAATTGTAATTTTTCCCCTGAGGACAGGATTGGTGAAGTGGTGAGAACTCAGGAATATGCTACTCTACTAAATAGCATAACTAATTGTGGTATGTAAGATATTAGTAGTATTGGAAGTTTTTTCACTTGGAATAATAAGCAACAAGGTGATCAGAGGGTCTTTTGTAAGTAAGATCAAGCAATGGTAAATCAAGAATGGATGTATTGCTATCCTAATGATGTGATTCATTTTATGCCATTAGGGTCATTCAATCATTTTAAAGTAGTGGTTGTTATCTGTCCTTGCAAAGAGCCTCACTGCTAATTTTCATCAGTTGATGACAAAAGGATGGGCAGAACCTGTATGAGGGTGTATGATGTTCCAGTGATTACTAAAATGAAGAAGGTGAAGATCATCTTGAAAAGCCTGAATAAGGAGGGGTACTCAGACATTCAAGGGAGAGATTTAAAAGCTCAGGCAAAAATGCATAAGTGTCAAGCTGAGCTGTATTGTAACCTGACGAATATGGAGCTCAGATAGGCTGAGATTCATGCTGTGATGGAATACAGGAGAATACGTAAGGATTACTTATCCTTCTTTGCCCAGAAATTAAAAATGCAATTGTTTAAAGATAGTGATGATAATAAATCACTTTTTCACCAATCAATTAAGCAGAGAAGGCTATAAATCTCAGGTTATCTTATTCATGACTCATTAGGGGTGTGGAGGAATAACTTAGAGGAGGTAAATGTCGCTTTTCTAAGAGTACTACAAGACTTTATATATTGGGGGTTACTATAGAGCAAAGGGAGAAGGTTAAATCTATAATGATTGAGATGAGCCCTGTGGTGAATTCAGCTCATATTCAATTGTTTAGCAGGCCCTACACAACAGAAGTGGGGAAGCAGGCGCTTTTTGACATACCAGGAGACAATGCTCCGGATCTAGATGGGTATGTCTCCCTTTTTTTCAGAGATACATGGTCCATCATTAATGAGGATGTTACCAAAGCAATGCTTGAATTCTTCTCAACAGGTAAGCTTCTAAAGGAATTATATGTAACCGTATTAACATTGATTCCTAAAGTCAATTGTCCAAATCATGTTGGAGATTTTAGACCTATTGCTTGTTGTAACACCCTATATAAGTGCATTATAAACATGTTATGGGATAGGATTAAACATGTCTTACCTGATCTTATTGCTGAAAATCAGGGTGCATTTGTGCATGAAAGATTCATAGTTGATAACATAATGATTTGTCAAGATTTGGTTAAGTATTCTGGAAGGGAAAATATGCAGTCAAGTTGTACCATAAAGCTTGACATGAGGAAAGCTTATGAAACAATAGAATGAGATTTTTCAGAAGAAATGTTACAAGCTCTTCAATTCCCTAGTCATTTTATACAACTTGTAATGGTTTGTGTGAAAACACCTAGGTTTACTCTCATCGTGAATGGATCCTTAAATGGATTTTTTGAGTCAAAAAGAGGGTTGAGACAGGGGAATCCTTTTTTTCCCCGTGCTGTTTGAAATTTGTATGGAGTACCTCTTCAGGTTAGTGAGGAAAATTCAAGAGTCTTCTAGGTTTGCTTTTCGCTCTAGATGCAAAAGGGTAGTTTAAACCACCTAGTGTTTGTTGATGACTTTATACTATGTTGTAGTGGTGAGTTTCCAGCAGTTTATACCATGATATAGGCTTTAAACTCTTCTCCGCAACCTCTGGTTTGAATGTGAATGAGCAAAAATCTGAGTTTTATATAGCTAGAATGAATGTTGAGACTATTTTAGGATCTAAACATAGCAGCATGCCTTTTAAATATCTTCGCATTCCCATTTGTGCTAAGAAGATTGGAATTGTTGAATATATGAGC
The DNA here is from genome assembly GCF_026745355.1 of Beta vulgaris subsp. vulgaris. Lineage (NCBI taxonomy): Eukaryota > Viridiplantae > Streptophyta > Magnoliopsida > Caryophyllales > Amaranthaceae > Beta > Beta vulgaris. The sequence continues at coordinate 25,552,341 of NC_079206.1, forward strand.
ATAGTTGCGAAAATTGTTTTTAGTAAATAATCAGGTCCTTAAACGAGGTCCATAGATTACAAGTTTTCGTTAGTTTGACTTGATCTTGTCTTGAGCGTATAGACTTTTCCACTAGGGATTCTTCTTTTGGAAGTTGATACAGACAAAGTCAAAAATCGCCAAAGATCATGAAATCGTCGTAGACTCCTTCAAGGACAAGGAGAGTTTGGAAAAAAAAATAATGGGTTCAAATTTTATGACTCTTATAGATGTAGGTGGGGAAAGACTTTAATAAGGTTAGGTTCATACTCGAGTCTGTGTGTGGATCTAGAAAGAGCATGCTCTTGAATTCTAGAAAGTCAAATCATTAAAGCTTCATTAATTTAATTTTATTAAAGCAGTCGAACCTCGAGATGAGGGTTCATACATATCCTTGCGGAATCAGACCATCCGTATTTTGAATTCGATTTATTTTTATATTTTTTTCTACCTGAACTTTTGCCTAGGGCTTCTTTTTGGGTTTTCAACCTAGCGGGCTTGGAAATACCTTGAAAAAGGAGTTAGAGTTGATGATAGGTTGAGAGGGTTTAAAGTTTGAGGTTTGATGTTTTGATAAAGGTTGAATTTGTAACACCTTGTAGTTTACACCCTTTATTTTTGGCGTTTGTTTATATTAAAATGATATTTTTATAAAAAAAATTATTTATTATTTAAATTACTTTGGAACGTGTTGTAAAAATTTGTATATATTTTTAAATGTTGTGAATTATTTATTTTCATAGGTTAGTTACTTATTTTAAAAGTTCAGGATATGGTTTTGTCACATTGCGTTTTTGTAACATTGATGGACCGACTTGGGTGATGAGATGTTGCATCACATGTGGTGTGTCATGCTGGCCAAAAACCAGCAATTATGGAGTGGAGGATGAAGGGTTTTGGTGCTTATTAAGCCAACCTTTGAATCTCTTTTAACCCCCCATTTAATCCCTCATTAACACTCTCTTAAACCCTTCATTTTTTCTTGCCAATAAATTATGATTTTCAATAAGAGAAATTCAGAATCATTCTCATTTGAGCCATGCCAATTTCAAGAAAATAAAGAGAGGGAAGGAAGAGAAAAAGAAGACAAAAGTTCAACTCAGTTTTTCCTGTCACACCTTCACGAAAATGTCCATCACTAGAGATCTAACCTTTGGATCATCCTCAAATTTGGACAGCACATTTTGAACATCTTTTTTTTACTTTGATCAAAGGGATTTTGAATTCGAATTTTGATCGACGGGAATCTTGGTCGGAATAGAATAATATGAAATGAGATTCTTTTTCAAAGTTCAAGAAGAGGGCTTGGACAGCATGGGTGCACGCATATTTCCGAATCTCTTTAGATTCAACTCTCCTCCCGACGTTTCAAGTAACTAGTTGTTATCTTAGAACGCTACAGATTAGAGTTTATTTCATTAGTAGATTATTTTGTTCGAAAATTGTTTTAACTACTTTTCATATGAAACTATTGATGAAAAATTATGTGTATTGTATGTATATTATGTGCAACAAGATAATTTTTATTTGAATTTTTCCTCGATTAGTAATTTGTGTGTTTATGGCTTAATTATTACTCCCTCCAATATGAAACATCATCCTTGTTATTGTTACTAAAGATACCAAGGAGGATCAATTTATGTGGGGTGTGGCGTGGGTAAAGTAGGAGAGAGAAAGGGGTTAAGAAAAATAAACAAATAAAAAGGGGTTAAAGTATGTGAGAGAAAGGGAGTAAAATTGAACTAATAGTGTAATTATAGACCATATAATAGAGACATGAGAGGGTGAAAAGGTAAAAAAAAATTGCCAAATAAAAAATAAAGTAAAAGAGGGAGGATCTTCTGGAAACGCACATAAACGGAAAGAGAGAGGATCTTTAGGAACCGGAGGGAGTAAATAATTAGTGAATGAGCTTTATAATTGCCAAAAATATTTTTATTGAAACATGTTACACATGTAGTATGTTTGTAATGCCTTAGAATAATTTTTGTGTACTGTTTTCGAGTTTAACTAATTGAATTTCCTATGTTTTGCATTTTCAAGATTCTTAGTAATTAATTCATGAATATTATTTTTAAGGTCGAAAAATCTATTTATTTTCATAATCTGTATTACCATGGGTTTATGTATGTTGTGTGAATTTTCGGTAATTTTTCTGCGTTTATTTATAATTTTAAGTATTTTATTGGCTTTATTGAGTAATCTGGAAATTAGTGGTTAAAATTACTTTTGAAGTCCGAAAATTAGAAATAAAATTATTACTGTGTTAGTAAAGCTATAATGGATGTATTTTGATTTTCTTGTGAATTTAGGGTTCGATTTTTATTTTTGAATAAATTTTATTGTGCCAAAGATTTAAGATTATTCTTTTTAATAGTAAGAGGTTAATAATCAGGTTTAAAATGAAAAATTTTGCATTATTTGAATGATGATGATTTTTATGTTACAGTTGTTATGATTAAGTGTTATTATTTTTACGTGCAGTTAGAGTAACAATGTGTTTGTTTTAGTGAATTAATGAGTTTTTGGTTAATTGATACTTTTTTTCGGTGGCGTTAGACGCACACAAATGCGTCAGGCGCTGGATGGTTCGTGTAGATGTACAGGTTGGCGCTAAGCGCAAGCTCCTGCGTCGAGCGCACAAGTGTTCTGTATTATGTTACATGATTTTCGTATGTAACTAGTGATTTTCGACATTGGGATTTATTTTGTTTGTTACTGTTCGGTGCTGTAAAACTTCTTTTATATTATTACTTGTGCTTAAATGTGTACAAAGGTATTTGTTGTTTAAAGTGTTCATTGTAAATTTATATGTTTACTTCTTTGAGTAATTTTGAAGAGATATCTATTGATGAATTGTCGGTATAAGATTGGGTGGCATCCCTTTGATGAATGTTATTGAGATGAATGTATGATACATTTATGATATTTATGACTTTATTTTGAGATAAAAACATCCAGTGGGATAGATGTAGTCCCCGGTGAATAAAATGTCCATCAACTAGATTGCGATCTAGGGGTAAACTTGGGTTAATTGTTGTCGTTTGAGAGGATAAGGGTTTTGCGTGTTCTACCATGCATTGAGAGTTTGGTCATTATTAGACACATGGAGTGGGGAACGTAAGCTCATACACTGACTTGGAGATTGCGATCTAACAAATCTTAAGAAGTGGGTTGCTATCAATTGGCGTTCGGTTTCTTACTTAATAACATGTTCGAACTATACTTTTATTTTTATTTAAGTATTTTAAAGATTATTTATTTATTTTATCCAATTTATTTATTATTTACTATTCATTTCGTTACTTGGATGTGAATGCATATTGTAGTTGACTTGACTTTATTCTTTCCTTTTTCTTACTAATCTATAAGTGGAATAGACTTTGATTTCTTTTGTTCTACGAGAACTCCTAGTTACTCCCTACTGATTGTGGGTGTTTGTTGTATATTTTTGCACGTTATGTTGATGGGAATCTTCTTTGGTTTTAGGCTCGGGTTGAGATGTGAGCATTAAAATGTTAGATGTTTTAGGCCTAGACTTTTAGTTAGTTTAAAAGTCAGTTTTCTCTTTTTTGGATATTAATCTAATTAATTTAACGAATTTATACTATTTATTTATGTTGGTTTTATCACTTAGTTATTTAAACGCATTTCTTGTAGTAGTGACATTCCCAGAAGACGATGCTTTCGCCATTGTCCTATAATACTATTATTATTTCTTTCTTTTTCGTTTTAAAATTTTGGGATGTTATAGTTGGTATCACAGCAAAACTCTCCTAAACTTTCGACAAGAGTGGTTAATGATTCTTTAAAATTATTAGTGAGCACTAGTGGAAAAAATGAAGAAGGGATGCGCTGAAAATGGCCTGTAGGGCTGAGCTTTTTGACAGCAGCCCTTTCAATAGCAGCCCTTCACTTTTCAAGTAGGGCTGCTTTAAAAGCGCATCCCTTCACAACGAAGGGCTGCGCTTTTTAGTAAAAAGCGCATCCCTTCTAAGCTTGAAGGGCTGCGCCTTCTTAACTAGCGCAACCCTTCTAAGCTTGAAGGGCTGCGCTTTTTCAGCAAGCGCAACCCTTCTAAGCTTGAAGGGATGCCGGCTCCAGGAGCCCTGCTACTATGAAGGGCTGCGCTAGTTGGAACTAGCGCAACTCTTCTAAGCAAGAAGGGCTGCGCTAGTTGAGAAGAAGGGTTGCGCTTTTTGAAAACTAGCGCAGCCCTTCACTATTTTATTTTATTTTTGTAAAATTAATACAGCTTCTTGCCCCTGCTCCTGCACACAGCACCCACACCCTCTACCACTGCCCACCCTCCCAGCCCACCCCCACTGCCCACCCTCCATGCCCCCAGCCCACCCCTCTGCCACACCCCACAACCCTCTGCCACACACTCACTGCACCCACCCCCACTGCCCCCCCTCCCAGCACCCACCCCACTACCCCACTACACCCACCCCCATTGCCCCACTGCACCCACCCCACTGTCCCCATCCCACCCCCTGCCACACCTCTGCCACACCCCTGCCACCAGCCCTGCACCCCCATCCCCAGCCCACCCAGCAGCCCCACCACCCCACCCCCACCCAAAACCTCCCTTGGACAAAAAAATTGCAAATTGCAATACGATAATATATGACAAGTGGAGAAAGGTAATAATTAACTTCAAATATATTTAATAATGTAAAAAGTGTACATAGAATTGATAGAAACTAGTACATTCGAGCTAAAATGTCATCTTATGCAATCATCGGTAATGTGGGACGCTAACTTATCCCGAACTTCATCTATTTCTTTTTTGGTGAAGTTCCTCAAACGTGGTGTGCAATTCGCATAAACCTTGCAAAACAACCAAGGAATAAACACATATATAAGAATTCAATCATTTTACCGTAGTTAGTACTTCTAAAAATGACATATACCTTCCCGAAATTCAATCAAAATCAAATGCAAGCCTAAAAGTCTATATACTAGTTATAATATATCTCATATAACATGTTCAAAGAAAATTTGGGGTTAAATGACTTGATAAGTACATTTTGGGAGCGAAAAGGCCAAAATAGGCCGGAAATGGCCTTTTCGTTCCCGAAATTGCAACAACAAATGCAAGCCTAAGAATCTAGTTATATTATGCATCATATAATCATGTTCAAAGAGAATTTGGGGTTAAATCAGTTCATAAGTGAATTTTGGGAGCGAAAAGGCCAAAATAGGCCGGAAATGGCCTTTTCGTTCCCGAAATGCAACCAACATATGCAAGCCTAAGAATCTACATACTAGTTATATTGTGCCTCATATAATCATGTTCAAAGAAAATTTGGGGTTAAATCACTTGATAAGTACATTTTGGGAGCGAAAAGGCCAAAATAGGCCGGAAATGGCCTTTTCGTTCCCGAAATGCAACAAACAACATATGCAAGCCTAAGAAACTACATACTAGTTATATTATGGCTCATATAATCATGTCCAAAGAGAATTTGGGGTTAAATCACTTCATAACTACATTTTGGGAGCGAAAAGGCCAAAATACAAAATGGCTCGTCCGAAATGCAACAAACAATTGGAAACCTAAAAGTTACATACATTTCGAAGATCACCAACATCTTTGCAATGGTTGACGATAACGAGCATGAACCTCATGATGTAATACCCACACGCACGTCCACCTATTTGTACCGGACACTAAAATTCACCAAAGATGCAATAAATGACATGTTAGATGTGTATTATGTGTTTCTATAAAAGGATCAAAAAATTACTCATGTTACCTCGACTAAATGCCAAACAGGAGGTTTTGGTTGTCGAAGTCCAGATGCAATAACCCCTTCATCACACTACATCAATACATTATTATAAGATTAGATGTACATTTAATATTAATAAGTGTGCATATATTGAGTTTCGATTAGGCTACCTATTTAACAATGATTTGACTAGTAAGGACCGCATGTTTCTTTACGCAAAGAATCAAAGTGGTAGACTTCGTTACGTGCAAACATATTGCAATCAGTGTCCAATGGTTCCTACAACAATAAAAATGTTATTATTATCGTAGAACAACTAATAGGTCAATTTAATTAAAGTAAAAAGTGAGTTTAAGAAGCATACGATTCAATGTAAGGAAAAGAATGATCTTATATCCAAGACGGAACATGCTTTCAAAGAATCCTTGAGATATGCTTTCACTCCTTTTGGTTTTGTACGCAACTTCATCTCGTACTAAGCTTGGACATAACCAACCAAACATTGGCTCACTAGATGCGCTCAAATCATTGTATAATAGCCTGAGAAATCATATTGATTAAAATAAAACTTATTATGGAAGTTATTAGTTGGATTGAATACTACTTAATTAAGGCATATATGTATATTTATTAATTTATATACTAATAAAGTATTACCTCATGAATGTTTGTATCATGGAAACATTCAACTCTTCCTCAAGTAAGAATTCTTTAATATCAACCTTAGATATGAAGGTCGATGAATCCTCAAAGTAGTGGAATTGGTGGTCGACAACTTAATCTAATCATTGCTTCATCGTCTACATCACTAGCGCACTCATGTAGCCAAAAGCACGGTTGAGTAAGGCCCTGCACCACCTCGATATCCGTAATGAGTGGAGACTTTGCCATAGAAACATTTACTTTCTCCACTTGGGCACGTCGGCCTTCCTGAGGTGAAGCTACCTTCTTTCTCTTCCTGTCGGCCTTCCCCGAACCCTAGTAATTAGTTAAATTAAAAGATATTACTAACAATCATATATAGGAACTATAAAAGAAAACTATGTATATAACTTATGTTAATCATTATACCTGATCTGATAACCGCACCAATGCACGCAGCCATAGAACATAACTGCCAAGGGCATCAGTCACTGACTGTACACCAACTTCTGCATTCGGCAGCGGAAGAGGTAATTCTTCGAAACCGGGCACGATGTCTGAAATGCTGACCACATAGTGAATATAAGTGACTGGCTGGTTGTGCAATCGTACTCGGTCCCTAGGGGGCTATGCAGAGCCATAAGCAACGACAATGAAACTGCCATAACCATCTCCTTGAGCTAATAGCTCACATGGTGTCTCTTCCTTTAAAAAAAACTCTATTCATAGTTATCTATGAAACAACATATATATAGTAAGAAACTCATGCATTTAAGAACAATAGTTATGATATTAAATGATTATCGTGAACTCCGGATCTGGATGAGGCTGCGTAGGAACACTGCCTTGCGAGAAAGCACCAAAAGTCGGTAAGCCCATCTGCGCCAAAATGGCGTTGAAATTCTGAGTCATCTCCGCTCTAAGCTCCTCCCGAATTTGGGCTTTCATAGCCTCCACATCTATGGAAGCTGCTGAATCGACACCTCCTACGCCCCTCACACGTCCATATTGGTCCCGTCCTAGAGTCTCGTGTAAGGCATCAATTTGTCCTCTATGAGTGAACTCACCAGTTGCCTCCTTTTCCTTCAAGCCAATCTGCATAAGGATAAGAGAGAAATACTCGTGAGCGCACAAGTTATATTATTATGTATACCTTATGAAAAACTTATAATATGTACTTACAATGGCATTAGCTATCTGTTTTGTTCTGGGATCGGGCAAGACTCTCTGTCCCTTTGCATCAACCCCATGCATGGAACACCACCCATCGAACACTCTATCTGGTTGCCGAGGCTGTGCAACTGTCGTCCTAGAGCTAGTGCCCGATGCCATGGTCGACGCAATCCTGGGGTAATGGCTATACATCCACGATTCTCTCGCCTGACCATAGGACTGAGCACCCAGATGGTGATAGTACTTCCTAGCTTTTGCATTCGTGCTACTTTTGTCACGAGATGCCTGAAACACACAAATATAAACAAAGGTTAGATATAGTGTTATACAATAATATTGGATCTAAAAGTATTAAATCTTAGCTAGTAAAATATTCTTACAACAGCTTCCGGGGTTGTTTTTTGTGCAACAAATGCTTGCTACTGCTCAGGTGTGATATGCCTCCATATCTGATATGGTAACTTGGAGGGCGCCTCAAATGATGTGTCCGATAAAGCCTCAGAACTGGTGTGTATTTCTACCCCGTAGATTTTCTTCTTCTTTGTACCCCGGACTTTTCTCCGCTTCGTGATCCACCCCGACACTAGCTTGGCCTTGAAGTCTCTGAACCTCTGGGCAACCGCGGATAGAAACACATTCTTCTTGGCTTCACCATTTGCAATATTGAATTGATTCTACAAAAAACGCATTTCACGAATTAGTAAATATTACATACTATATTTAACAAAAGTGTTAAGATTCTAAACGTTATTGTACGCGAAGCTTACCATAGTATCTTCCCAAATCATCTTTTTCAAAGACTCGGGCACCTCTTTCCATGAGTGGAGAATGGAGAGCTTATGCATGCAAATCCCAACTTGGATGGCATACTTTTGACGCGATTTTCTACAATGTTGTCCCAAATGATCGTACTCCAAAGTCATTAGGGTGGGTTTCCCTAGTGACTTTGTAGGTCCCCTTCCTTTCCTCTTTTTCGTCTCCAAGTTCTTACTTGGCCTTTGTAAACCTTTTTACGGCGAGCCTTAACCAATTGTCGCCGTTCCTTTTCGTAATCGAAACACTCATCCTCGGTAGTGTGTTCAGCACTCGTATCCGTATGCACCTCCGCCATGTCCCTGAAATTGTACAAACATACGCATTAATATAAAAAATTAAAAATTAAGTCACTAGGAAGGGGGGGCAATAGGGGTAGGGCAGTGAGGGGTGTGCAGTGGGGGTAGAGGGGGCAGTGGGCTGGGAAGGGGGCAGTAGGGGGAGGGGTGCAGTGCAGCAAGGGGAGGGGGTAGCAGGGGGAGGGGTGCAGTGCATCAGGGGGAGGGGCAGTGCAGCAGGGGAAGGGGGGCAGCAGGGGGAGGGGCTGCAGCAGGGGGAGGGGGCTAGCAGGGGAGGGTGGGGAAGGGTGCAGTGCAGCAGGGGAGGGGGCAGTAGGGGAGGGGAGGGGTGCAGTGCAGCAGGGGAGGGGAGGGGTGGCAGTGCAGCAGGGAAGGGGCAGCAGGGGAGGGGAGGGGAGGGGGAAGCAGGGGGAGGGGGGAAGTGGGAGGGTGGGGGAGGGGTGCAATGGGAGCGAAAAGGCCAAAATAGGCCGGAAATGGCCTTTTCGTTCCCGAAATACAACCAACAACAAATTAAAGCCTAAAAATCTACATAATAGTTATATTATACCTCATATAATCATGTTCAATGAAAATTTGGGGTTAAATCACTTGATAAGTAAATTTTGGGAGCGAAAAGGCCAAAATAGGCCAAAATAGGCCGGAAATGGCCTTTTCGTTCCCGAAATGCAACCAACAACAAATTAAAGCCTAAGAATCTACATACTAGTTATATTATACCTCATATAATCATGTTCAATGAAAATTTGGGGTTAAATCACTTGATAAGTACATTTTGGGAGCGAAAAGGCCAAATAGGCCAAAATAGGCCGGAAATGGCCTTTTCGTTCCCGAAATGCAACCAACAACAAATTAAAGCCTAAAAATCTACATACTAGTTATATTATACCTCATATAATCATGTTTAATGAAAATTTGGGGTTAAATCACTTGATAAGTACATTTTGGGAGCGAAAAGGCCAAAATAGGCCAAAATAGGCCGGAAATGGCCTTTTCGTTCCCGAAATGCAACCAACAACAAATCAAAGCCTAAGAATCTACATACTAGTTATATTATACCTCTTATAATCATGTTCAAAGAAAATTTGGGGTTAAATCACTTGATAAGTACGATTTGGGAGCGAAAAGGCCAAAATAGGCCAAAATGGCCTTTTCGTTCCCGAAATGCAACCAACAACAAATTAAAGCCTAAGAATCTACAGACTAGTTAAATTATGCCTCATATAATCATGTTCAAAGAGAATTTGGGGTTAAATGACTCTATAAGTACGATTTCGGAGCGAAAATGCCAAAATATTTACAAATTAGAGAAATTACACAGACCTGAGTTTATGTCTCATGATTTATTGAGCTTCCGCCGTTTCTTAGGATCCTCAATTACATGTATCCCTTCCGTGTGATCTAGACACATATAGTTCTCCGACATTTTCACATCATCTTCCACACTAATTTGAGGACAGGTAAAAGGGGGGAGGTCCTCAAATGTATCATATTCTTCCTCATTATCAACATCACCAATACCGAGGATACTCCTTTTACCAGGTACAACAATTGACCACTTATGATCAGCAGGATCAGTTACAAAAAATACTTCCTTGACTTGTGATGCAATTACAAATGGCTCCTCAGTTTCACGTAGACGGCTAAGGTCAAGAAGAGTGAATCCGCAAGGATCATCGTTTCTTACACAACGTCGATTATCGTCAACCCACTTGCTACACAAGAGGCAAATATTAAAAGTACAGTAGTCCAGCTCCCATATTTCTTGTATTCTCTCATAATAGTTGCTTTCAGCATAAACAGGCGACTTATCTTTCGAGCTTGCATATTGTGTAGACGACGCCACAAGTGAAATACCACTATTTTATTGCGATCTTGACTTCAGATCTTGACGTTCAGTCCAAAACGTATACCCATTAATATCATAACCCTTATAAGAGCGTACAGTTTCACGAGGACCAAATGCTAACCACTTGACTGTTTCAGGAACACTTTCATCCAAATCATTGAGTACTCGTTTATGAAACCAATCAATGAAAGTCTTGTTATGCATTTGCGTCAATGCCCTCACTCCTTTTCCAGGATTGCTAACACGTAATTCCTCCATATTTTCACTTAAATAAGGATGCACATCTGGTACGTTGATGCAATACAAATAAGTGAGCTTGTTTACGCTTTTCTACAGAAGGTGTGATCAATTTTGAACCAATTGTACCCTTGCCCTCAAGTCTGCCCTCGTGTCGGGATGTCGAAAGTCCAACAGGATCAACACTAGCAAAATAATCAGCCACAAAATTACTGATCTCTTCACCCACAATCCCTTGAATTATACTACCTTATGGTTGTGCAGGATTCCGAACTTTATCCTTCAAAGTTCCCATATATCTCTCAAAAGGATAGCACCACCTCAAAAACACTGGACCGGCCACACAACATAATTTCTCGAACTAGATGGACATTGAGATAGACCATAATGTCAAAGAATGCGGGGGGGAAATACATCTCAAATTTGCATAGAGTTTCAAAAAATGAACACAGTTCTCTAATGGTGTGCCTCACATGCTTTGGAAGTATCCCACGAATTGTAATCGGTAAGAATACTTGCATCATGACATGACAATCGTGCGATTTCATACTCGATAACTTCAACTCACCATTTAAGGTAACAAAGCGCTTCATATTCGATGAGTAGCCAGTTAGGACCTTAATGCCATACAATGACTCGCAAAAAATCCGTTTCTCTGCACGCGACATCGTGTAGCAAGCTGGTGGCAAATAATTCCTCTCCGAATCCTCCACCTTTTTACTTTTCTGAGCTTCATCATCAACCCTTTCCTCCCCTCTTTTCTTCTTCCTTCCGTCCCTTTTCTGAGCCCACAACTCTGGTCGAATCCCCTCTTTTTCCAAGTAAAGTCGTGACGCCTTAACATCTTTTGTCTTGCCCGGAATATTCATAAGTGTCGCGATAATAGCTTCACAAACATTCTTCTCTATGTGCATGACATCCAAACAATGTCTGACCTTTAGATCTTTCCAATATGGGAGTTTCCAAAAAATGGACTGTTTTTTCCATAATCCTGTAGGTCGATCAACCTCACTAGCAGGTTTACCAAAGACTGTTTCAATGCCCTTCACCTGATTATAAACTTCAGTACCAGTTAATGGTCTATGAGCAACTTCTTCTTCAACCGTCCCATCGAATGCCTTCTTCTTAAACCGATAGGGATGGTCGCGGCTGAGGAGCCTTCGTGTGCATATACACATGTTTGCAGCCCTTAAGGTGTGTAGATTTCATGTCATCTAAACAAATCGGGCAAGGTTGTTTTCCTTTAGTCTTATACCCAGATAAGTTCCCATAAGCTGGATAATCGTTCATAGTACAAAAAAGCATGGCACGCAGAGTGAACATCTCATTAGCATACGCATCAAATACTAACACTCCTTCGTTCCACATCTTCTGTAAATCTTCAACAAGCGGCTGAAGGTATACATCTATGTCATTTCCAGGTTGTTTGGGCCCCGATATAAGAAGCGACACATCATGTACTTGCGTTTCATGCACAACCAAGGAGGCAAGTTGTAAACCACTAAAACTACTGGCCATGTACTATGCTGCGAGCTGAGATTGCCAAAAGGGTTCATGCCATCCGTACATAATCCAAGCCTCAGATTCCTATCCTCATTACCAAATGACTTATGCACCCTGTTGATAGTTTTCCACTCAGGCGAATCAGCCGGATGCTTGAGCAGACCGTCTTTCTTCCTACGATCTGCATGCCACCTCAAATTCTTCGCATCTCCTTTAATTGAGAACATGCGCTTAAATCTAGGTATTATGGGTAGATACCACAACACCTTGGCTGGTGGTCCTTCACTACCTCCAGCTCCTTCACGCTTGTACCTCGACAATCCACAACGTGGACACTCATGTAAATGCTCATACTCATTACGATAAAGCACACAATCGTTAGGACAAGCATGTATCCGCTCGTACTTTAAACCCAAAGGACACATCAGCTTCTTCGCATAATAGTACGACTTTGGCAGTTCATTTCCATCAGGGAGCATCTCAGCTAAAACTTCCAACAACGATGTGAAACTAGAGTCCGTCCAACCAGCGTTCGACTTAATGTTGAACAGTGTTACCACCGCGGAAAGTTTGGTGTACTTTGTACAACCTGGATACAACGGCTTTTCAGCAGCCTGAGACATAGACTCAAAAATACGAGGTCGTCTACACGACTGATCTTCAACCTCGTGTATCATCTCGTCTACCCGATCCCTATCTTCATCATCCAAATTCTCATCCCCTAACTCATCATCATCCTTCTTTTTTTCTTCACATACATCATTTTTACTCCAGAGCTTCCATATACCTCCCCTGCTCACCATGCCAAACCATACGTGGTATTGAGGCCTAAACCCACGGCGAAAGACATGCTCCCTAACCACATGTATACTACTAACCTTGCTCACATTTCTACAATCCAAACAAGGACAATAAAAGTCGACTGCTCCAGAGGATGTTTGATATTCTAATGCACTTCTACAGAATTCCGAGACCCCATTCACAAACTCAATCGATTCACGACTACCATACATCCAAGTACGATCCATCTCATTCAAGAAGACCACCTCTAATAATTAAACACAACATTCATTATAATGCATCAATCTATTAAAGTACATACACTCACATATTCAAATCACACACGTATACAACAAGCTAAGATAGTGACATGTTCAATTGTATGCATGCAGTCAAGGTCCTTATCACTCCAACCTAACCCATCCTTGGACGTCTAATCTCACTAGTGAATATATGCCAACTTTTCAATTCTAAGGAAAATCCGGCAGCATTTCCCTACAGTTCTCCAAGTACACAATGTAGATAATTGCTTATCTACATATGTACCCAGAGAACAATGTTAAGAAACGATAAGCCAAGATTTTCCTCAGAATTGAAAAGAAGACACACATTCACCACCTAAGTGAGATCAAACGTCCAAGAACAGTCCCAAACCGGGGACTATTCAAGACTTACTCCTAATGAGTAAGTCTTGAACGGGTATCTAGGCATATATGATGATGATTCAAACAACTTGTAGATTTCATATATAGCTAAATCACATTGCGTTTTCATACAATCTCATATCAACAAATATATATATATATATATATATATATATATATATATATATATATACATATAAAAATACATATATACATCACTAAATTATCATAACTTAATCAATTTGAAGCACATGACAACTTTGTCTACATGTTAAACTAGTTACCTCTTATCACCAACGACGAGCAATGAAGAGAGAAGAGATAGTTGGACCTTTAATCTGCCTTCCTAAGCCTCTTCTTCCTAGCATTAACAAAACCCACATTGCACATTAATCATTTAATTTAATAATTAAGAAAAAACAAAAGTAACTTAAAACAAAATTGATTCATACCTAATTAAACACTCAAATGGTGGAGAAGAGAAGAGAAGAGAAGAGAAGAGAATGGTGGTGGTTGCACATGGTGGAGCAATGTGGTGTGCAAGGAGGTGGGCAATGTGGTGCGCAAGGTGGTGGGCACAGCAGTGGTGCGCAAGATGGTGGGCGCAGCAGTGGTGCGTAAGGTGGTGGGCGCAACAGTGGTGCGCAAGGTGGTGGGCGCAGCAGTGGTGCGCAAGGTGTTAGGCGTAGCAGTGGTGCGCAAGGTGGTGGGCGCAACAATGTCGTCGTGCAAACCCAGTGGTGGAGCAGTGGTGCGCAAGGTGGTGGGCGCAGCAATGTCGTCGTGCAAACCCAGTGGTGGAGCAGTGGTGGTGGAGTAGTGGTGGCAAAGCAGTGGTGGTGGTGGTGTTAGGGCTCAAATATTTTCGCTCGTAATTCTCTAAGGGAGGAAAGTGGGAAAAATAGAATGAGTATGGGTATACTGTACATGCGCGCTTCAATTACAGAAAAAAAATTGAACGAAGGGGTTGCACTTTTTGAAAAAGCGCAGCCCTTCTCAAAGTGAAGGGCTGCGCTTTTTTAAAAACGCGGCCCTTTGTTTGTGAGAAGGGCTGCGCTTTTGATAAAAACACAGCCCTACTAACTGAAGGGTTGTGCTTTTCTTCAAAAGCGCAGCCCTTCTGTATGTAGGGCTGCGCATTTTTAGAAAAGCGCAGCCTTTCATTAATAGGGCTGCGCTTTTATCAAAAGCGTAGCTCTTCCTGCGCAGCCCTTCCTTTTTTTCCCCTAGTGTAGCCATATGAGTTAAAATTTATTTAGAATTAAGTTTAGTAGTTTCACTATAATGAAGGTGTGATGGGTAAAGTAAGTAAAGGGGAAAAGTTATGGCAATGTGGTATGCTCTCATTCTTATGGACTATATTTTATATGTATAGTTACTTGTATTATTTTTAAAATTAGTCTATTAAGTTTGCTAATCTTTTTTGCAGGACCTCTTACATGTAATTTATTTTCTCTTTATCAGAGTGAATAGCGAAAGCGAAGTAATTTATAGCCTTCTCGATTTAATTGTGTGTTTAATTTGTTTCTTGTTTTGCAATTTTTTAAAAAAAATAAAATTTAATTTTAATGTTAATTTAGTCATGTGTCTTGCATTGTATTTATTTTATTTGCTGGTTGCTTGATAGTATATGTTATTATGTGCAATGATATATTTTTTGTTCTGTTCCAATTAAGTGTTGTTTTTTTATGTGAGTACTACGTATCTGTTTTGTTTACAAAACTTTCTAGTATTCCAAATTATATTTTGAATCTATTGATCTTCATAAATTTCATACTTATATAAGAGTTATATTATGGTATCCAAATTTTTGATATATACTCTTCTGAAAACATTTAATTCTAATCGTTTCATTAAGGTTTGGGAAAAAGAAAGGATTGTGGGATTTTCTTTCAAGATATTCTACAAATTACTTTTACCGTCTTTTGACCATATATATATATATATATATATATATATATATATATATATATATATATATATATATATATATATATATATATATATATATATATATATATTAATATATATATATGTATATATATTTATATATATGTATTTTTGCGTTAATCCTTATTCAGCCTTTAATTGTGGTAATAAGGTTTCATAGTCTCTGAAAATAAAAGTACTCTAATGATTTGTTTTGGTGTTATAGATTGAATTGTAGATGCAAACTATTTTGTTATAAAGGTAATCTCTGGACAACTTTTATTTTACTTGCTGACTTACTTGTATTATTAATTTTATTTTCAAGCGCAAATGTGTGAAAGGATCTTGTTTACTATTTGCTGTTTAAATATTTAGTGCATTCTCATTTCGTAGCAAAATTTTGATTGTTTTCATTACTTCTTATTTAATTCTCTGATTTTGACTGATCTGTTTTATATTCCTTTTAAATGAAATTTATATACTTAGTCTAAATCTTAAACTTGTTTGAGTTGATATTAAGTTATAATAGGTGATTCCTTTGACTTTTATGTCAATTTGATGAGTTGACACATTTTGACTATTTTGATTTAATTTCTTTTTTGAGTTGACATCAAGTTTATATTGTGGGATTCCTGTAAACTTTAATTTTATTTGATAAGAAGGCTTTCAAATTTTATGCTGACTTGGCAAATTTTATAATTGTTATTTACAATTTATTACTTTATCGCCTATTTATTATTAATGTTTCGTCGTTGTGAAATTTATTTTAAGGTTATCAATTTCTTTTGCGAACTTTAAATTTGATATATATGTTGAGGAGGACGTACACTCTTATAACGTATGTAATTACTTGAGTTCGTAAGTGCTATTTTGATAAAGAAGCTACTACTCTTTATTAAAGTATTCTTATCTCTTTCATTGGAGTATAAGCCTGTGTGGTTATTTCGATTTAAATTATTTTGACTATCAATTTACGAACTTTTGCTTCTTCACTTCTTTTCTAAAAATATTTATGTATGTTCAAAATTATTCTTTTATAATTTTACGTAAATATTCATTCCTGCTTCTTTTGCAAAATTACCTATAGTTTATTGTAGAAAAGTTTGTACCCTAAACTTTCTATTTGTCAAAGGGTCTTTCACATTTTATAAATGATGGTTGTTACCATACTTCCTTACTTTACAACTCTTTTTGGTCTTCCAAAATATGCAAAGTTGTTTAGTTCTTAACTAAAATCCATCAATTTTTGTTTTCTTAATGTACTTTATCTAGAGTATTTTCTTTATTTGTCTCTTGGTTGTTTTAAAGTTTCGAGTACAAAACTCTTTTTAAGTGGGAGTGATTGTAACACCCCGAATTTTACACCCTTTATTTTTGGCGTATGTTTACATTAAAATGATATTTTTATAAAAAAAAAATAAAAAAAATTATTATTTAAATTTTTGGAATGTGCTGTGAAAATTTGTATATATTTTTATATCTTGCGATATATTTATATAAATTTATTTTGAAAGGTTAGTTATCTATTTTAAAACCTATATTAGTTTTGTTATTTATTTAGGCGTTTAGGATACGGTTTTGTCGCATAGCATTTTTATAACGTTGATGGACTAACTTGGGTGATGAAATGTTGCATTACATGTGGCGTGTCATGCTAGCCGAAAATCAGCAATTATGGAGTGGAGGATGGAGAGTTTTGGTTCTTACTAAGCTAAGCTTTGAATCTCTTTTAACCCCCTATTTAACCCCTCATTAATACCCTCTTAAACCCTTCCATTTTTCCTTGCCAATAAATTTGGATTTTTAATAAGAGAAATTCAACATCATTCTCATTTGAGCCACGCCATTCCCAAGAAAAGAAAGAGAGGAAAGGAAGAGAAAAAGAAGAGAAAAGTTCACGAGTACATAATTGCCCTAAAGTATCACCCCAAAAGTGTTACCTAAAGGCCTAAAGTGTTGCTTTAGGCAATTGGTAATACTTTTATAAGTGAAATATCTTCCCGTACTACCTATTTTCTAATGTAACACTTTCTAATGCTAATGTTTCACTTTCTCAAGTGTTACTCAAAAATCTCTAATGTAACACTTTTTTTAAAACTAATGTAGCCTTTTATAGTGCTACTTATAATTTAATTTCTTATGTAATATTTTTTCATTTATAGTAGCATTTTCTATGTCATTTCACGAATTATAGTAACACTTTATTAAATATTATGTATCAATTTAAGTCAGCATATGTAGCACTTTATTACATATTAGACAACAGTTTTTGTTAGCTAGCTCTATAATAACACAACTATTTCACTTGTCGTATAGTAATATTTTTTAATTTATCGAGCCACATACAATGATAATAACACTAAAACTTATGAATTTAATAACAAAGACCAAATGATATGATATTATAGATATAAATGAGTACAAATATTCGACTATTATTGTAAAGAATGAGCCACAGAGCAGTATTCATCAATTGAAAATGTACTATTGCGTTCAAAATATGTAGTTTATATGAAAATCCAGTCATGATATATATTTATATATATAACTCCCAAAATAAACCTAAATCAATATTATGGTCGTTTCTTTCTTTTGTCTTTAATTACATCGCTCTACCCATGCATGCATATTTCGCGAAAGGATCATGCCTACTTGGAACTCTAATCCACTATCTTCATAATCCTGCAATATGAACAAAAAAAATAAGAATATTCAAAGTCTTATATGATAAGAAAACTAGTGATGATATACTTGTTGTAAAAAGAAAAACGAGTATAGTATATTATCAATCTTCATTACTTCATAATATGATTTATCTCCATCAATCTGCCTTATTGGCATATGAACTTCCTCCATCTTATCTTACATTAGAAATAATGGAAGCAATATAAATATCCACCAAATCAAAGCTGCAATGGAAAAACGTAGCTTAACTAAATGTAAAGGCAACAAAACTTACAACATTATAATTAATAGGCTCGTAAACAGTTTTGTATATTTTGTCCACTTTTCTCGTTTGAGAGTCTTTGTACAACTTTGCTGGGGATGATCATTTCTTCTCATTATCTTGTTGGTGCTAGCATTGAAATAAATAAAGAATTCGGGATACATATAAGTTACATGATGGTAGCAAGGGATGATAAGGAAAAATAAAACAAAGAGATTAGTTCGTATTTAATTTACCAATTCACGATCCTTCCTTGCAAAGCTCATAGGACCCATAGTGCGCCTATGTTCTTGGTAGGTACATTTAGGCTTTTCTTCTTGCACTAGCTAAGCTTGGCCTATGCTTACTTACAAAGATATATATATATATATATATATGTATATGTATGTATGTATATATATATATATATGTATATATATATATATAATAATATGTATATATATAAATATATAATATATATATATATGATATAATATATATATATATATATATGTATATATATATTATATATATATGTATATATTATATATATATGTATATACATATTATATATATATATATATACATATTATATATATATATATATACATATTATATATATATATATATACATATATATATATAATATATAATAACATATATATAATATATATATTACATATATATATATATATATATATATATATATATGGAAAGAAAGAAACTCCAGTCTTCGAAAATGTGTCATGAGAACTTGGTCAATTACAAAAACTCCTATTATTAATTAAGGATGTGTTAGTGGATTGATGGCTGGTCCGATCCCTTTCCAAATTCAAATGATGAGGTCCTTCGCAGCCCATAATTTTTCAAATGGGGGACTGCAACCAAAAAACAAAAACCTGCCGAAGCTTCATTACAAAATCCTATAATTTTTCAATTGTTCTTCTTTTTTAACCCTATAATTTTTTACATAAACAAAAAAAAGCGCATGCCTTCATTTTCTCCTTTCTCAACTGAACAGAAAGACTTTCTTTCCCCAAATTTCCTCTTACTTCCCCAAATTCTATCTTTCTTCGCAAATGAGCCCTAAATTATGAAAGAGTGAAACCTAAATAACAAAAATGAGCTCAATTTTCTCTTCAAGTTTCAAGAAGAATTCAAATACTATTTTAGATAATGGTAGGATTTATTGTCGACATCGATTACCTGCAGTAATCCAAAAGTTTAACTACAGTCAAGGAAAACGCTTGTATGGCTGCACCCAGGTCCGTATTTTGGAGTGTCCAGGCTATAAGTCGTAGTTAGGGCTATTTGGTGCATGCGCGCTACAGTTCAAGGTGTTGAGGCCAATTTTGAATATAAATGACAATATTATCTTTGTTAATATACACTTTGACCGCTAAAGATTTTTTTAAAAAAATTGGTAACATGAAAGAATTTATTGAACTTGCACCTCGCACACGTATAATCAGTCAGGTTTGCAGGTCAGACTTTTTGAAGGGAGAGGGATGGTAAGGAATACCTCATGTCAAAGATCCCCAATGAGATTATTTTTTCTGATTTGATCTGATCTCATTAGATCTGAAATAAGCAAAAATAAGGTAAATTGAACATAGCCTTAATCCCACAATTTTAAAATTATTAGACCAAATCTTTACCACTAGTTTAAGGCTTCAGCCTTCAAGTCTTGTTTGGTATCACTTTGACCGCTCAAGATGAGCAGTTTATCATTTCTCCCACGTAGAATAATACTCTACAGTTTACTCAGAGCGAAAAGTAGTGCCAAAAAATATCTTTTTGAAGCAAAACACATAAAAAAGGCTCATTATTCGTTAACCATGTCGTGTCCCTCAAACCCTCTTCTCTCTCCAAATTTGTAAAGAAAGGGCGGTGCCGGCCTAAGGAAGGAAAGACACGTGACAGGATGACTGTGTAAGGAACAAACATTGGTTCCTTTCAATACTTCAATGTAAGTGGTCTTTAACCTTTTCTATTGTAAAACTTATTACCATGGGCAATGGGGTCTTAACTAACATAGGACATCTTTTGTGAAATTGATTGGCTTGTACGAATTTAAAAGTAAAGTTTAATTAAACATTAATTATCTATAAGCAATTTGCTTTATTTGTATGACTTTTAAACAAGTTCTACTCTTATGTTTCTTTTCACCTGAGATCATTGGTCTTAATATTCATTTAACAACATTAATAATCATTTCTAAGAATCCCTAATTGTCTCCCAAAGTTATTTTCTACTTTATCACAATCTTTTTCTTGCACCAAGGATGTCTTGGCCCAGTGGTTAAGATTGAGGTGCTGTGAACGATAGGTCACAAATTCAAATCCCCCCTCCTCTTCTTGTACTTTGTACTGATCAATTTTATTGTCTCATAATAGACTATGAAGAAATAAAGATATACTACCTCTATTAAATATCAATAGCGGCAATTCATCGAGAATTTTGTGCTACTCTATGCTAACTTTCATAGCATTTCCCACTAATATATGAAAAACCATGGCTATCATGTAAAATGGTGTTGGATTTAATTTGTTTCAATATATATGTTCAATATATCAAATTTTTGGTAATTTTTTCTTATCAATAAATAATAATATTGATTGTCAAAGTGGTGAATGGACAAGTGTGCAAGTCCATATATTACATTAATTTTCAGAGGAAATATACAAGAGCTTGTAGAGTGTTAACCTCGCAGAATATGAAATAGGATAGATGTCCAGAAAAAATAGAGAAACCATCTTAATAGACGTGATAGTAATTTCAATATTTTAGTATTTTTCTTGACTATTTTAAGCTATTGGATTCGTAATGTTGTAAGTTTAATTAGTAATTTAAAACAGTTTGTCTAAAGTGTATCCATGAATAAATGTTAAACTATAAGTATAATCGTCTAGTTTTGGTAGTTTCATTGCCAAATTTAAAGAAAACCCCAAAAGAATATATCTAATAAATGAGATGAAAAAGTTTCAAAGGAATTCAAAATACTTAGGTTACCTTTTTTTTAGTGGAAGGTTAAGGTGTATAGCAGTATAGGAAGATTATTGATTGCTATTTGTTTAAGACTAACGTAACAAAGTAAAGAGGAAAAACGTAGTATTTTTGGTTTTATAAAGAAAGAAAGTTATCGAGCCTATCATACTATTGCCACCTGTAAACAATACACGTCGTCAATATCGGAAGTTGTAAATGGGCTCCTGGATACCACTTCATTTTTCGTTGATGAAAAGACTTGGAAAGGATTAGCCAATTTGTGGTTCTATAAAAAAAAGAAAGTGTGATTGTTCTTCCATCTAAACTTTATAATCACACATATGACATGTGCTTCTAATTCACTATTCTTAATGCCAAACTGCCGACTTTCGAGTAGGAGTTGGCACATCACGCATGCACACACATTATCTAAGTAAAGAGCAGCGGCGAGGATGAGCCTGCGCGGTGCGCGAGACGGGGCAGGATCTCCGAAAAATAAGGGCTCCAAAATTATTATATATATAGCAATTGTTATCATATGCTAATAGATAAAGTAGATTGGTTCAGTGGTAAGTAATTAGTAAATGAAAGGACCCTAATTTCCTAAGGTTAAGGGTTGAATCTCTTAGAAAATAGTAATGTATTTTTTTTTTATAAAAAAAAACGGTTATATTTACAACATACTACTTCACGTATTCTTGTTTTCTTCACTTCATCCTTTCCTTTTCACTCAACACATTCCAGGACAACCAATAATACTTCACCTTCCAATTTCCATACAAATTTCTCCAAAATCCATTAATTAGTCCGTTAATTTTCCATTAATTAGTCTGTTAACCTTCTTGTGAGTATGTGACTTGATCAAGACAGCACAACTGCGGGTCGTGTTGGGTCGCGGGGTGCGACGCATCGCCCAGCAGCTCGCTGCTGCGAGGCTTGTCGCGAGGTGCGACATCTATCGCGGGGTGCGACGCCCAACCCCTCTCCTTCACTCTTTGTTGCGTGGCTCGTCGCGGAACCTGCTGCACGCGAAGGCGATCTCACTCGTTTTTTTTTACTCGACAAATTAGGGCTTGTATTGTAGATACCATATAAATATGTTAATTCATATTTAGGGCTAAAAAAACACAAAATATCAGAGAGAGATTAGCTTAAACACAATAGAGAAGATTAGAGAGAGTCTTTGAGATTCAATTGCATTCAATTGAATCTTGCCTATTGTAATTGTAATCGTCTCGTTCATAGTGAAACAATCTTTTTCCTGCCTTGAGGACGTAGCTATCGCATTGATAGTGAACCTCGTTAAATCTGTGGGTTCTTTATTTGCTTTCTTGTTTTCTTGTGTGTGTGCTTGGTTGTTGTGCATTCTTCTTTTGGTTAATTAAACGATTCCGCATAACAAGTGGTATCAAGAGCTACAGGTTAACACCCGGGTTAATCGCTTTTGGGACATCCTTAAAGGTCGACAAGTTTACGGGAAGGAATAGTTTTGGGCTATGGCAGATAAAGATGAGAGCTTTATTGAAACAACAAGGTATCTGGAAACCATTGATTAAGGGTTTCACAACGACATCAAAAGAGGGAAATCTGACTGGTCTAACTGAGGCCGAGTTGGAATCTATGGAGGAAAGAGCACACTCCACTATCTTGCTATGCTTGGCGGACGATGTCATCACAGAGGTTGCAGATGAAATCAGCGCAGGTTTGTGGTTGAAACTGGAGAGTTGTACATGACAAAGTCGCTCACAAACAAATTGCTATTGAAGCAAAGGTTGTTGGCCTACGCATGAGAGAAGGTATGTCCCTAAAAGATCATCTCGATCGTTTGAATTCTATTTTACTGGACTTGCGTAATTTAGATGTTAAGATTGAGGATGAGGATGCTGCGTTGATATTGTTGGTTTCATTGTCAAGTAGCTATGAACATTTTGTAGAGTCTTTTGTGGTTGGAAAAGACACTGTGTCCTAGAGGAGGTAAAGTCGGCACTTTACACTAGGGAATTGCGTCATAAAGCAACTGGTGATATGGTAGAGGATCGTGATTATTCTGCAGGTTTGGTAGCAAATGCTGAAAAAATAAGGGAGATTCGAGTAGGGATAGGAGAAAACCTAGGTCGAAGGGCCCTAAAAGTAGTGATCTTTGCCATTATTGTAAAGAACCGGGTCATTGGAAGAGTGAATGTCCTAAGAAGGTGGTTCGGCTTCTTTTGCAAAACAAAATAAGTTGACTACGATTCTGAGGAGGATTTAGCTCTAATTGTCCATGAGGAGAAACGCTTAGAAGATAAGTGGGTTCTGATAGTGGATGTTCTTCAATATGTGTTCTGACAAGGAGATTTTCGACCTATAGCTTATGCAAGAGTAGTGTTACTTTGGGTGAAATACGGGTGTGAGGTGGTTGGAGTAGGCTCGTGAGGTTTAGAATGCATGAGGGAAGTTAGGGATCTTAGAGGCATGAGGCATGTTCCACAACTTAAGAGAAATCTTTTATCTCTTGGGATGTTAGACTGTAAGGGTTTCGATTCCAAGGAGGGGGTGGAGTGTTGCATGTGGTGAAGTGTTCTTGTGAGTTACTTCGTGGCGTGAAGTCCGATGTAAGTAACTTGTATGATTTGCAGGGTACGACACTGGCTAGAGATGATTATGAGTTAAAGCTGTATTCTGGGTTGAAAAGTGATGGTCTTGAGTGTATGTGAGGTGGAGCTTATGGGGGCTTCTACACAGGTTGAGGGGTCAGAGTCAACGGGGTTGAGTTCAACAACCGGGTTGGAGATTATTACTTGGGTTCAGGATGAGAGTGTCAACAATGAGGTAGAATTTGTGGGAACTACTACACAACTGATTGAAACTACGGGTCATCAAGAAGAACAACCAAGGGTCTTTCAGCAGCGGTCTAGTATGATAAGGTTCGGTTCTATTGATACTTGTGTGCTAACATATAGCTATGGGGTCTTGAGCGACATGTCATTGCCAGGGTTGGGTCGAGAGGTGGTTCTGCGAGAAGTCACCTAGAGTAGCTAGATTGGAACTCCAGGAGTGCCTGCGTTTCATGAAACGGGTGGAGTGCTTCGGCGGCGAGCATATAGAAGAACTTCGACAAAAGTTCCCCTGCGCCAAGGGTGTTGTTTAGTACTTAGATGTAGGTACAAAGGCTCTAGTTGGAGCAACTGCAGATACTCGTTGTCTTGATTAAGGTGAGCTAGTGTTTCGTCAGTGAAGACGTTTGATTCCCGACGGGTAATAAATTGGGCTTTGGTTGAATGCGCAACATGGGTCTCATAGGCTGTGAGACCGGGTCGTTCATGATGAGTGATCAACGATTTTAGTGAGATTGGGTGAGACTCATATGAGGGCAAACCCGGCATCAGGTTAAAGATACAAGTGCAGGAGGGGAAGAAGAGTATCTCGTGTATTGATGAAGAGGTACGTGTTTTGTTCGAGGTGGAGTGTGTGGTAGATGCAAGATAAGGTGGAGATTTGTGAGTATGTAACTTGATCAAGGCAGCAAAGCTGCGGGTCGAGCTAGGTCGCGAGGTGCGACATTTGTCGTAGGGTGCGACGCCCATCCCCTCTCCTTCACTCTTTGTTGCGTGGCTCGTCGCGAGGTGCGACACGGGTCGCGGAACCTGCTGCACGCGAAGGCGATCTCACTCGGTTTTTTTTTTACTCGACAAATTAGGGCTTGTATTGTATACTCCATATAAACATGTTAATTCATATATAGGGCTAAAAAAACATAAAATATTAGAGAGAGATTAGCTTAAACACAATAGAGAAGATTAGAGAGAGTCTTTGAGATTCCATTGCATTCAATTGAATCTTGCCTGTTGTAATTGTAATTCTCGTTCATAGTGAAACAATCTTTTTCCCTGCCTTGAGGACGTAGCTATCGCATTGATAGTGAACCTCGTTAAATTTGTGTGTTCTTTATTTGCTTTCTTGTTTTCTTTTGTGTCTGCTTAGTTGTTGTGCATTCTTGTTTTGGTTAGTTAACCGCTTCTGCATAACACTTCCGATTTTCAATTTTAATACTTGTTAATTTTCAATATTTTGAGTTAACAAAATCATCTTTTTGTAAAAAAAAAAAAAAAAGACTTAAGGGCTATTTTTTAAGAATATGCTCACAATCTCCAATATGCTAGCCCCGGCCCTGGTAAAGAGAGAAATGCCACACTAAATAATTTTAAAAGAAAATTGCAATCTACATTCTTTATATAGTATTTATTATTTTTATTATTATTTATTTATTTTTATTATATAAAATATATTTTATTAATTATATTTGTTTGATATTTATTACTTATTATTTATTATTTATTATTTATTATTTATATTTATTATTTATTATTTATTATTATTATTTATTATTTATTATTTATTATTTATTATTTATTATTATTTATTATTATTATATTTATTATTTATTATTTATTATTTATTATTTATTATTATTATTTATTATTTATTATTTATTATTTATTATTTATTATTTATTATTTATTATTTATTATTTATTATTATTATTATTATTATTATTTTTATTTATATTATTATTTATTATTTATTATTATTATTATATTTATTATTTATTATTATATATTTATATTATATTTATTATTTATTATTTATTATTTATTATTTATTATTTATTATTTATTATTTATTATTTATTATTTATTATATTATTATTTATTATTTATTATTTATTATTATTATTTATTATTTATTATTTATTATTTATATTATTATTTATTATTTATTATTTATTATTTAATTTATTATTTATTATTTATTTATTATTTTTATTATTTATTATTTATTATTTATATTTATTATTTATTATTTATTATTTATATTTATATTATTATTTATTATTATTATTTATTATTATTTATTATTTATTATTTTATTTATTTATTATTTATTATTTATTATTTATTATTTATTATTAATTATTTATTATTATTATTTATTATTTATTTTTATTAGTATTATTTATTATTTATTATTTATTATTTATTATTTATTATTATTATTTATTATTTATTATTTATTATTTATTATTTATTATTTATTATTTATTATTATTATTTATTATTTATATTATTTATTATTTATTATTTATTATTTATTATTTATTATTTATTATTTATTATTTATTATTTATTATTTATTATTTATTATTTATATAATTGAAAGCCATGAGAATGGAATTCACCAGCTGCATAAGAAAGCTTTTTCAGTGACCAAAGCCTCACTCTAGCCATGGTTTTATCAATTAGTGGCTTACATTCATGGTAGAACAGCTTCCTAGTACTTAAAGGCACTCCCAAGTACTTGAAAGGGAATGAGCCCAAGGGTAAATTCATAATTTGCTGCAAAACTTCTCTTTGTTCTCCACTAGTGCCAGCTATGTACAGATTACCCTTTAACTGCAGAAGACACCTAGACAAATACTACATACCCAGAGCAAACAGGAATGGGGACATTGGGTCCCCTTGCCTTAACCCCTTTTTAGCACCAAAAGGCTTACAAGGAATGCCATTTATAAGTATAGACAAGGAAACTGAAGTTATACAAGCCATCACCAAGCCAACAAACTTAGTGGGAAACCTATCTCACACATCACACTTTCCAGAAAGGACCACTCAAGAGAGTCATATGCTTTTTTAAGATCAATTTTAAGCATACACCTAGGTGAGATATTTTTAGTAGTGTAACCTTTAATTAGCTCAGTAGCTAGCAGAATATTGTCTGATATATTCCTACCAGGAATGAAACCAAATTGTGCTAGGTCAATAACACTACTTATCATACAGTGCATTCTATTAGTCAAAATCTTAGCAATGATTTTGTACAAAATAGTGCAACAAACAATGGGTCTATAATCCTTAACTAGTGTAGGATTAGCCACCTTAGGAATTAAGGTGATCAAAGTACAGTTAATAGCTGGTAGCATAATATTTGTTACAAAGAATTGGCTAACAGCAGCACACACCTCAGTTTTGATAATAGGCCATGCCTTCTTGAAGAACATGCTATTGAACCCATCTATCCCAGGTGCCTTAGCTTCATCAATAGACCATAAAGCAGCTTCAATTTCCTGAGATATAATAGGCTGAATTAGAGCAGCAGCATCAGTTGAGTTAACTTGAGTCCCAGCTCTCAGCATAGCTACATCAACAGTAGGGAGAGTGAGAGCAGCTGTTCCTAGCAACCCTTTATAGAATCTTAGAACTTCATGCTGAATATCATCAATAGTAATAAGTTTGGTCCCATTCTCATCATGAATGATCTCCATACTATTCTGCAAGTATCTCTCTTTCATGGCATGAAAAAAGAAATGAGTATTGGAGTCACCAAGCTTCAGCCACTACACCCTAGCCTTCTGTTTCAATATAGACTCCTGCACTTGCAGAAATTTTTGCGATTGAAGCATACAAGCTTATTCAGCTTGGTGTAAGTTAGGGCAGCTGTGAGTAGTAGCCATCTGGTTTTGAACCTCCTGAAGCTCTTCGCTAGCCTTATCAATCTGTAAGCTCAGATTACCATAATCCTTCTTATGCATCTGCTTAAGCACCTTCTTCACTCTTTGAAGTCCCTGCCATACTTCCTTCATTTTATTGTTGCCCCTCCCAACTTTAGTCCAATCATCAGCAACAACATCCAGAAACCCCTCATGAGTAGCCATATAGCTACAAAATTTAAAAGCCCTACCTTTGCACTCTGAATTAGCAGACCATCTAAGGAGTAGTGGAGAATGATCAGACACTCATGGATTCAAGTATTCCACCACCAAGTTAGGATACTTAGTAATCCAGAATGAATTCACCAGGCACCTATCTATTCTACTACATATTCTTGCAGCTCCCAGCCCTTTATTGGACCATGAGAAGAAGTGCCCACAAGATTTAAATTCACTCAAATCGGTATCTCTAAGAACCTCAACAAAGTCTTGAGTTTCATAATGGGAAATAGGCACACCATTCATCCTATCTTCTGAGGATAATACTGCATTGAAGTCTCCCATAAGGCACCATGGTTCCACTATATTCCTATCCCTATCTCGCACTCTTCCTGTCTTCAACTGTATGTAACCCATAAATCACTGACCACCACCAAGTGATCCCAGTAATCTTGTCACACACCATACAATGCACCATTTGAGCAGAAGTATAAGTAACTTGGACTCCCACCAGAGATGGATTCCAGGCAATCCAAATTCTACCTCTCTCAGAATAACCATAGTTAGCCCATTTCCATTGTCTACCAAATTTATTCACGATTCTCTCATGATTATGAGCCTTAACTCTAGTCTCCAATAAAGCAGACAAAGTAATTTTATTGTTTAGCAGAAACTGCTTTATTTCCCCTATCTTAACAGGGTTATTCAACCCTCTCACATTCCAAGTGCTCACAATCATCACCCTGGGGAGACAATGAATGAGCTTGTTCCAGCCTCATCCACCATGTGTGTCACTATTCCAGGTCCTCCCACACCCACCACTTCTTTGCTTTTCTGACCCCTAGTAACTATGTTCCATAGTGGTTCGATGCCATCTTTAGCTATGACAGGCTCTCCTGAATCAACTGCAGCTTTCCCAGTGAGTCCCTCATCTTCATTATTGGTAACCTCTGCCTCCATTTCCTCCTGATTACCTGAGTCTTTAACACCCTGGCCACCAACCTCTAATTCAGGATGAGCATCCTTGTTCATCAACTTGTTAGGTACAACTGGTAAAACAGGTTTAGGCACCCACAAGCCCTTTACTAGGTTTTGCCTTATTGTAATCATGGCCAATGATAGAACATTTACCACAATATGTAGGTGCCCACTCAAAATGAACCCTCTTTGCTCGAGTCTTCCCATTTTTATCTTCTATAGTAACCACCTGAGGCAATGGTTTACTTACATCAACTTCAATCAGCAATCTGGCATAGGTAATCCTCTGTTGCTAAGTGGTACATTCATCCGCATAGAGAGGGGTACCAATCATACTTCCAGTCTTACTCAGCGATTCCTTACCCCAATAATTCAATGGCAAGTTATACAATTTTACCCACAGAGGAATGACTCTAAGAATCTCAGCTTGAAAATCAAAATCAGAGGTCCAAGCTTTTACAATAATAGGCCTACTATTAAACATATGAGGGCCTGCATAAATCACTTCATTTTTATCATCCAATGACACAAATTTCACCACAAAATACCCTTTATCATGGAGGAAGATCTTAGGTTTAGCAACATGGTTCCTGACTTGCTCAATGTATCTAGTTATGGCTCCAATAGAAGGGGTCTGCCCTACAACATACAATATCACTGTTGTAGACCATATCTTTTTTAACTCATCTACTTCATATTGAGAAAGTTGTGCTACAGGCTTATCATCCTTCATTAATGGCGGGATATAGGTGAGGGGTGCTCCTTTAGCTGTAAGAGTCTTCCCAGCAACAATATTTGCTCATTTAGGTCCTTCTGTAAGATTCAGTCTTCTAGCAGCACCTCCAGTTCCTGGATTTTGTTTAGCTCCTTCAACCAAGTCAATCACGGTGTTCTTAGCCACTTCCCTTGTTTCAATCGCATCTCCTTTTTAGTCTCACTCACCTGGGCAGAACGATGATCTTTAAATATCTCATTCATGTCTTCAATCGCACTTTTTGGTGTTTCATTCACTCGGTTTACTGTTCCATTGGTTACTGTTCCATTGGATGCCATTTTTGTGCTGCTGAAGCTCCCCTAGTCACTCCCTCTTTTGCTTGCAAAGTTTGCGGTGAAGTTTGAGGTTTTTTCCGACGGCCCATGGTGGTTGACAACGGCTAGAAATCGCCTATGCTATCGCTTGCCACCATAGAGCAAAACCTCTAAAATTTACGTGTTAGTATTATTATAGAGTTAAATGTGATATGTAAAAGTCTTATTATTATATATGCACTAATAAAAGTATTATTATTATTATTATTATTATTATTATTATTATTATTATTATTATTATTATTATTATTATTATTATTATTATTATTATTATTATTATTTTTATTATTATTATTATTATTATTATTATCATCATCATCATCATTATGAATGCATTAATTATTTAGAGAAATTATCATTCAAGAAGTAAAGGAATTGAAAATTTGCACTTTTTTTACTATATAATATAGATTAGGTGAAATTGTATCATTCAATTATTTTAACTTTGTTAAATTAGGTATCTAACTGATAATAGTAAAATCAAACATATAGAAGTAGATAGGTATAGATAGAATTGAATAGGTATTAATCTTAAAGTTGGTTTAATGAGATAGTTAAATTAACAAAAATGGGTAATCATAGTAAAACAAAATAGATTCAATATTGCATAATTAGGTGAAATTATATCATTAATTTATAATAAACGCGTTAACATTGATTTGTGTACTTTTATAATGGATGAAAACTAAATTCAAAATACTACAAGAGGAGGAAATGGAGTGATGATAAAAGACGTCAAAGGCAATCACTCGCTCCTGAAGAAGGAGGACGTTAAAATGCAATAAGATAATCCAAATACGCTCATGAACATGGAGAAAAATGCAGTTGCTTCTCAAGGTCATTGCATGATTGAAGATTGCAATGATCATTCAAACCCTGCAGAAGTTAGAAGGCCCATGTCAGACATTACTAACTCTAGTAGTCGCGTCACTAACGGAAACGAAAGACAAAATGGTGAGTATTATTATGAAGTTAATTAACTAGTGTAAATACATAAAAAAAAAAATCATTCATAGACTTAAATAAAAAAAAAAACCTTCTCGATTATGCAGTAAACCCTATTGATGAACTCCCTTCACTCGACACACAAGCACATTGAAGATCAAACCCAAAGTTATGAGGACTTCGCAAATGGAAACAACTTGCACAATCGATTCTTTTGTGTGGGAGAAAGTAGTGGAACCAGTACAGATATATTGGAACCCACATCAGATGCAAGAGACATTCCGCACTTAGCTGAGCAGAAAGATAAAGTTATTTTCCCATTCAAACGTTTGAAACTGGCAACAATAATAGATCCCATTCGAAAAATTTATCAAGTCTCATCTCTAATAATGTACGAGTTTGGAAAGTTGAAAGGCACGGTTATCGATATTGTGCAAGAAACTACACTAAATTACAAGGGGTGCCCATATTTATTTTTCCTACAATGACAATGTGTCCATATTGTCAAGCACACCTTTTTTTGATCTATATCTCTTGAATTTTGTTGCTTAAACGAGAAGGTCAATCTACCTATAAAATGTTTGTCATCTGATTTACTTGACCTATTCTTTAATCAGTCGAATGATGGGATTCACTTCAGACAGAACATCCATAAGTATAACTATATCTTCGCATCCACCTCAATGGGAGTAGAAATAGATGATAATTTGGTTAATGCATGTCAAGGTGTGTACACATTTTGTGCTCAAATGTCAATTTATCACCGCATCGGTGGTCTATTTCCATCGAACTCAAATGATCTTCCTCGATTCTTTCAGCTCTACATTTATGAGACTGATCATGAAAATAAAAATCTTATAGCATAAAATTCGTCATTACTAATCGACATCATTGACAAAATTAAGCATATTCAAGATTCTCATAATTCTTTTGTCCATAATCATCGTCATATTGTCACAACGTACTGACATACACGGCTGTAATTTTGTCATCAAAGAGAAACCTGCCAATAATCATCAATATTTAATGCCTTCAGCATCTTAAGTGGCAACTGTCGTTGTTGGAAGGGATGACATGGCCAACCTGAAAGAGGGAGATATTATGATAGAATCTGTCAATGGACAATTGATGTATATTAAAGATACTATTGGTTATTATAACCCACTACAATATCCTTTATTATTTCCTTAAACCTCTTATGGATGGGATTTGAACAGTCATACAACGATTGGCAAGAAGCTGACATGTCGGGATTTCTATGCATATATGTTTCAGGTGAAAATAATTTTAAAACTCTTATGTGTATGTCTCATTTTCCTACATATATATATATACTTATCCCATTCTAACAACAACAAAGAATAGGTATCTTAGATGTGACAACATCTTGATTCTTTACTCCTAAGAGGTGGTCGTCTACTCCAACAATATGTTGTTTAAAATTGTGTAAAAATGCAAGCATCCAAGCGAAGATGGATTGCACTTAATCAAGACAAGATATGTGCTCATTTTTACTAGGGTTTATAGGGATTCTCTTTATGCTGGAGAGCACAACATAGGTTCAGAATCATATAGTATATCAATAGTCTTCGTAGTGAAATGAATCCCTTCAATTAACATTGATTTTTTTTCATTAATATTTTCATCTGCAGAGTATGTTGGTCGAAGGACGATACTACAATCTTCATTCGTAGGAAGCCCACGATATATGCACCAGTGGTACCAAGGTGTCATAGCCTTGGTACAGAAGATTAGCAAGCCGGATATATTTCTGACAATGCAAGCAATCCATCTTAGTCAGAAACACAATGGAATTATTGCCTGGACAAGTTCCAAATGATCGTTCAGATCTACTGGCAAGGGTGTTTCATGCTAAAGTTGAAGAGTTTAAAAAATATGTTACAGCAAGGGGAATCCTTGGAAAGGTAGTTGCTTATATAGTTATATATATTGTAGTTGCGGATCCTCGACCAAACTGACAAGCTAACCACTCCAGAGGACTACAATTTAATTGTTAGAGCAGAAATACCAGAT
Source organism: Beta vulgaris subsp. vulgaris (assembly GCF_026745355.1). Taxonomy (NCBI): domain Eukaryota; kingdom Viridiplantae; phylum Streptophyta; class Magnoliopsida; order Caryophyllales; family Amaranthaceae; genus Beta; species Beta vulgaris. The sequence continues at coordinate 25,585,611 of NC_079206.1, forward strand.
GGACAACAAGGACTGGAGTTGTACAAAAGAGTTATTAAACACATGATTCATGGTCTATGTGGTGTTTACAACAAGGATTCTCCATGCATGAAACAAAGGAGTTATAAGAAAGGATTCCCAAGGTCATTTACTAATGTTACAATGCAAGGAAATGACTCATATCCTCTATATCATCACTGAAAAAGATCGTCCACCTGTACCATTGTTATTAAAATTCTCGGATAGAAGTAGAAACCCGATGGGTAGTTCCCTACAATGCATTGTTTCTCTTAAAGCACGACTGCCACATCAATACAAAGATATTCAGCAGCATTAAGTGTGTCAAATATCTCTATAAATATATACGTAAGTGTTCGGATAAAGTATCCATGTAAGTTAAGAATGGTGATGATATTGCACAATACGTGGATGCGCGATGGATTTCTGCACCTGAAGCTTTTTGGAATATATACAAACTCTCTTTAACTCTGATGTGTCTAGCTGTAGACCGTTTGCAGGTCCATTTGCTAAACATGCATCAAGTGAGATTGGAATGGAACAACCTAATCTCAGACATATAAGACGACCCGAGAAACTCCGGGACGATGATGAATCAGTTCTTCAAGATGGATAAAATGATGCAGATTTAAGAAAATGTATTTAAATAGAACTCCTAGAGCATTATAGTTGGCTTAAATCCACGTCTGAATGGCAAGAAAGGAGAAGTAATCAGCGAGTTATGGGTCGATATATTGTACTTAGCTTCTCCACTTGAAGGAGAGAGATTATTGCTAAATCACCTGCGATGTCCGAATAATTTGAACGTCTGAGAACGCTCAATGTTGTCACACAACCAACATTTAGAGCTATTGCAGAATCCCTCGGTCTTGAGAGTTATGAAAGCATCCGTCAGTATCTTTTAGAAGCATCTTTTGTAAGAATGTCATCATCATTGCTAAGATTATTCACAGCCATCTTAGTATAGTGCCAACCAACTGGATTGCGTGCGTTATGGGACAAGTTCTTCACTTTCATAGCTGAGGATTATCCATCTTTAAGCACAACAACTAACAATGATGTTGTCACTCACAAGCTTCTGCAGGACTTAGATCGTTTTTTACTGCCACTCAAAAAAAGAATTTCTTACTTCACAGAGTTGTCAAGTTTACTAGAAAGTACCAAGGCAATCTTCCTATAATCATGAAGGAGTACTTTTGTGTGTCAGTTCCATAAGAGGATTTAGCGTGTGTAAACACTCTTTATAGCGACCAACCACATGTGTTCGACACAATTATGGATGTTGTCATTTCAAAAACTGGTGGAGCTTTTTTTGTTGATGGCACAGGAGGTACGGGAAAAATATTCTTATACAGAGCACTCCTAGCTACCGTAAAAGGGAGAGGTGAAATTCTTGTTCCCACGGTGGCGTCTGGTATTGCAGCAACGTTGTTGCATCAAGGAAGAACATCGGACTCGACTTTCAGCTCCCATTGCAACTTCATACCAACTCAACTTGCACATTCACCAAACATTCAAATTAAAAACTGCCACTATTTTGAAACACTTTGCCATAATTATATGGGATGAGGCTCCAATGACACACATATATCAAATTGAAGTTGTAGACACATAATCGTGTCTACCCATTTAAGGATCCGGTTATGAAACATATTGTGGTCTTAATTGGTCCAACCCAAGGACATAGCAGTCTGAAAGGCCATCAAAATTATTTCAAAAAGTGTTAAAGTCCTATTTTAAAGCCCAATTAATCATTCATAATAATTAATTGTATTTTGAGCACAATTCTTTGAAAAGCGAAATCAATTATTTAACATTAATTAATTGATTTATTTTACTAAATAAATATTTTCAAAAGATATTTTTATAGTTAAAATGATATTTTATCCTGTAAAATCAGATTAAGGATAAAAAAAATCTTTTACAACATGTTTTCTATAAAGCTGGCAAAGGAACCTTGGGAGCCAAGCTGGTGCGTCTAGCGCACTAACTTTCGCCTGGCACACGTTTGTGTGTCAGACGCAGCTCTGTCCACCTGTGCTAGGTGCACTAACCTTTAAGTCTCTACATGAGACGTGGAGTTTCTTTTTTTATCTTTTTTCAAAACGTGTGCCATGTGTACGCTTTTTACCAGCATGTCGCGCCATGCCCTTGACATGTCATCCTGCGCCAGACGCAGCTGGTGTGTGAGGCACAGTGTCATTTTTCCTATAAATAGGATCAATTTCCGTACAAAAAGAAAAAACGGATTTTTCGCAATACACTCGACGAATACTTTACGAATACCTCTCTACAAACTACAAAACCTCCCTACAAAATTCATAATTTCCGACACAAACACATTCAATCTACATACTTTCATACATTCATATTTTCAGGCTTCACGATTGCTCATCCCAAAGGTTGTCAATTTCGTAGCCACGGTATAATCTTGAGGGTCCTTAAATTAATTAATTATTTTTGTATTGAAGTTACTAATTATTTCTTTCATGATGTAGATCTTTAATATAAAATTGTTCTACTATATATTCTAAACCTTTTTTTTTGATACATTATATCATGCTTGCCTGATTATTATATGCATATTATATCATTGTCCTGCAATATTGCTTCTATCACCCACATGTTATTATTGCTAATAATCAAGACTTAAAGAACTCTTCTAACATAAATCAGATTAATTTGGAAAACCTGCTAGGTTCCCTATAAATTAATTATACTGTATAATAACATATCACTAAAAAACAATCTTGTTGAACCCTAATTTTGATAATGACAAAGAAACAAAGGAACAAACTAAGTAGTGAACTAATGAATTATTTAAGTGTATGGTGTCTAAGGTATCAATGCAAGGAACTGGGAGAATACGAAGTCAAGAGAGGATTTCAAAGGCTACGTAAAGAAGTTTCTATGTTGATACTGGAGCAAGCATTGGATCAAGAATAATAGAAGCTAGGCGTTTTATTTTCTAGTTCCAATGTAAAGGAACAAAGAAAGAATGGTAAGGAACTGTGGCAGAATATTTGAGAATGAGCGTTTGTTCCTTTGTAAGGAACAAACTAAGTGGCACTTAGCAAATATGTTAAAGGAACTGAATTAATATAAGGAACTAGACTTAGGCGTGTAATTAGTGTAACGGTTAAAATGATAATGGAGTAAGTCATGCCTAGATTATAGGAAATTAGTTATTTCTAATTTCAAATGATAAAATCAGTTTTAAAAAAGAAAATCTGTTTTGGAAAAGATTTTATTTTTCGGAAAATAAGAAAATAAATATCCGGTTGTTAGAAAGATTTTATTTCAAAGATATTATTTTCTTAAAGATTAGAAATTCAGATTTAAAGATAAAAAGAGTTTATAAAAACTGATTTTCGGATAATGCTCAAGGAACTCCTATTATTTAGGAGTAATGGCTGCATTTTATCCACGTTCATTTATAATTCATGGGATCATGGGACATGATGTAAAACGTGTTCCTTAGGGGAAGGAACATCATGGGTAAATGGACTAAAACGTGTACTCTAACATTAATTCCAGGTTCTTCATGATTAACACTATAAATATAGAAGTCTAGATAAGTTCCAAATTGTGTCTGACTAAGTAATTAAGTGAGTTTAACTTATTAAGTGTCAGTGCCTTCATTCTCTCATAATAACCATTTGTTCTTTGCCTTCTTACTCTAATTCCACTAAGCTTATTTCGATCAATTGTATTTTGGTTTTTGGGGTAAGGGAACTTTGAGTGAAGTTCTGTAAGAGAGAGGCTTTGAGTGAAGCTTGTATGTGTGAGAAAACTTCGAGTGAAGTTGAGAGGAACTGCTGTTAAGGGAACAGTGGCTCAGGAACTTGAGTTTAGGAACTCAAGGTGTGGCTCGAGTTAGAATTAGGTTGTAACAAAGTTGTTTGGCCTAATTAGTGAAAGTGTTGAGTTTAAAATCCCTAGTTGTCGAGGTTGTCTCTTCTTGTTGGGCCCAAGAAGTTTTTCCTCGTAAAAATCCCTTGTGTTCCTCTAGCTTGTTTATTCGTTTATGTTTTGATTTCCGCAAAAAGTTACGTTTATTTCTACACCTACAATTCACCCCCCCTCTTGTAGTGTTCCTAGGAAATAACAATTGGTATCAGAGCTAGAACTCACGTAAGATAGGAAACCCTATTGAGGAAAAGATCCAAGGAACAATGAATACCACCGAGAAACTTGAAGAAGGTTATTCCACTCAAAGGCCTCCTATGTTCAATGGGAAGTACTACAACTATTGGAGGAACCGCATGGAGATATTCATCAAGGCTGAAAACTATCAGGTATGGAGAGTCATTGAAGTTGGCGATTTCGAAGTCACAACTACAAATGACAAAAATGAGGTAACTCTTAAACCCCTCTCTGATTATGACAAATCTGATTTTGAAAAAATGGAAGTAAATGCCATGGCTATTAAATTATTCCATTGTGGACTTGGACCCCATGAACATAATAGGATCATGGGATGCAAATCCGCAAAGCAAATATGGGATTTACTAGAAGTAACCCACGAAGGAACTAATGAAGTTAAAAGATCAAAAATTGATTTACTTATGAATCAATATGAACTGTTCTGCATGAAATCCAAAGAAAGCATCCGAGACATGTTTACTCGTTTTACTAACATTATAAATGAGTTGGCTTCTCTTGGAAAGTTTATTTCATCAGAGGAACAAGTTCGAAAGGTTCTTAGGAGTCTTCCTAAGGACAGATGGATGGCTAAAGTCACTGCTCTTCAAGAAACAAAAGACTTCACTTAGTTCAACTTAGTACAGCTGGCAAGGTCACTTATGACTCATGAGCTTCACCTTGATACTGAATATGGTGAAAGCTCCAAATCAAAATCAATTGCTCTCAAAGCAGATGATGAAGATGATTCGGACTCTAAGAAGAAGAAGCAGCCCTCATGGTTCGAAAATTTCGAAAGATGTACAGGAACATGAAGAATGGAAACTTCAAAGGTAAAACTAAGAAATTTTCTAACAAAGCTGCTTGTCATAAATGTGGAAGTACAGATCACTTCATCAAGGAATGTCCTCTTTGGGAAAATGACAAAACCAAAGAAAGGAACAAGGAACGCTTTGCTGAAAGGAACAAAGAATCAAAAGCACCTTTCTCTAAGGCAAACGTGCGCAAAGCTATGATAGCTGCTTGAGGAGATTCAGAGACGGAAGAAGAAGAGGAACAACAACCAGAAGAAACAGCAAACCTTTGCCTCATGGCAAACACTGACGAAAAAGAAGATGAAGAAAAAATTGAGGTAAGTCAACATGGACTTGAGTTAGAACTAGATGGTAAAACTAGGACTGAAATATATGATCTTCTTTATGATGCAATTCTTGAATGTAGAGAGGAACGTGAAAAACGTGAACAAACGGAACAAGCCTTAAAGGTTTGCAAGGAACACATAGAATGGCTTAAGAAAATGAGAACTGATGTCGAAACTAGATTTTTTGATTTGTTTGATAAAAACTTAAAAATCAAAGAATGTTATGAGAGTTTGAAAAATGAAAATTATCTAATTAATTTAGAGATTTCACACTTGAAGGAATTTGTCCCTCTTCTGAGTTCCTTTGATATAAGATCAACCCCTTTGAAAGGATACAGATCTGAGATTGAAAAAATAAATAAAGAGAAAAATATTTTAAAGGAACAGATCTGTAATCTTAAAAAGGAACTGGTTGTCGCAAGGAACAGAGGCAAAATCATGAAAGTTCCTAAGTGGATTGAGAAACCACAGACCAAAAGGAAGGAAGATCTTGGTTTTTGAAAACTACAAGAAAAGGAACAAGACAAAGAAATATGTTGATCTACCTAGTGATAAGTTCTGTATGTATTGTGGCAAGGTAGGTCATTACATAAATCAATGTCAACTAAAATCTGAGATGATTGGGAAAAATGTGACAATAAGTAAGAAAAAATGGGTTGTCAAAACAAATCCTAGTCAAGAACAGGAACCCACGAAAGATGGGGTTCCTTCAACTAACAACTAGTTGATTTTTGCAGGTTGGAGTGAGGGGGAACAACACTTGGTATCTCGATAGTGGTTGTTCCAAGCACATGACAGGAGACAAAATGAAGTTTCTCTCACTCACAACCTATGAAGGTGGCAGTGTAACATTTGGTGATAATAAGAAAGGTAACATTGTTGCTATGGGTAAGGTCGGTAAGTCACCATTACACTCCATTGAAAATGTATTTTTAGTTGAAGGTCTAAAACATAATCTATTAAGCATTTCTCAATTCTGTGACAAAGGAAATACCGTAAAATTTGATAAGGAAAAATGCTTAATCATCAACATTAAAACTAAGAAGGTTATCTTGGAAGGAACAAGGAAAGGGAACACATACATTGTGGATCTAGACCTTGTTCCTCAAATCAATTTAACTTGTCTTAGTGTTATTAAAGATGATTCACTTCTATGGCACAAGCGTCTAGGACATGCTAGCTTTTCATTACTTGAGAAACTTATGCTCCGTTTGGTAGGGCGTAAAATATTTTCAGTGTAAAATAATTTTCATGGAAAACAATTTACAATGGAAAACACAATTCCAAAATTAGTTTTCCGTTGTTTGGTTCGATGTAAAAAAAATGATGAAATGAAAGGAAAATGAAACAGAAAGTAAGGAGGTAGAGAGAGGAGTGTATAAGAGAGAGAAGGAAAATAGTTTTCCCTTCATTTTGAAAGGAAAATGGTTTTCCATCTTTGGAAGAGAAATTTTACCCTAAGGGAAAATGGTTTTACACTCTTTTGCCAACCAAACAATGTAAAACTGAAAATAGAGGAAAACAGTTTTCCGGGAAAACGTTTTACGCCCTACCAAACGGAGCCTTAGATCAAAAGACCTTGTTTTAGGATTACCATCTATAAAATTTCATATTGATCAAGTATGTGATGCATGTGCACGAGGTAAACAAGTAAGATCCTCTTTCAAATCTAAAACGATTGTAAGCACCACTAAACCATTAGAGTTAATTCATATGGACTTATGTGGACCCATGAGAATTCAAAGCAGAAGTGGAAAGAGGTATGTACTTGTGATTGTAGATGACTACTCTAGGTACACTTGGGTTATTTTTCTCTCTAGTAAAGATGAAACTTATGATGAGTTCCTTGTCTTTGCTAAAAGAGTTCAAAACCTAAGTGGACATAAAATAATGCACATTAGATCAGATCATGGCAAGGAATTCGAAAATTATAAATTTGATGACCTAAGCAGAGATAATGGCCTAGATCATAATTTTTCTGCCCCTAGAACACCACAACAAAATGGTGTTGTAGAAAGGAAAAATAGAACTTTGGAGGAAATGTCTAGAACCATGTTAATTGCTAGTGAACTTCCAAGGAACTTTTGGGCTGAAGCTGTTAATACTGCTTGTCACATAATTAATCGTGCCATGATGAGACCTATCATTAATAAAACTCCTTATGAACTTTACTTTGGAAAGAAACCAAACATCACCTATTTTAGAACATTTGGATGCAAATGTTATGTGCATAATAATGGAAAAGATAATCTTGGAAAATTTGATGCAAGGAGTGATGAAGCAACATTTTTAGGATACTCCTCACATAGTAAAGCTTATAGAGTATATAACAAGAGAACTATGTGTGTTGAAGAAAGCATTCATGTAATCTTTGATGAATCTGACAAACATAATCCAAGCATACAGGTTGATGACTATGAGATAGGGTTAGCACAACCTAGTACAAGGAACACAGATTCACAAGAAGAAGAAGAAGTGAAAGAGGAAAGGAACGAGGAATTTGAAAATAATGAATCAATGATGTTCCTGTTCCTCAAGGAGGAGAAGATGCTCCTGTTCCTCTAAATGAAGGAACTGAGTCCACCGAGGCTAACAGAGGAACAACTGAGCAGAGTTCCTCATCTACTCAAGGAACTCATGAGGAACAACATGTTCCTATAAGAGAGTTTCAACCAAAACCTTGGAGATTACAAAAGTCACATCCTGTGGAACTCATAATCAGCGACATATCCAAAGGTACGCAAACTAGATCTCAGTTAAGGAACTTTTGTGCATTTCATGCGTTCCTATCAATGATGGAACCAAGAAATCATGAAGAAGCCTTAACTGACTCTGATTGGATTACTGCAATGCAAGCTGAATTAAATGAGTTTGAAAGAAACAAGGTATGGCATCTAGTTCCTTCATCTAAACAACAAAAAGTAATTGGCTTAAAATGGGTGTTTAGAAACAAACTAGATGAATATGGAACCATTGTAAGAAACAAAGCTAGACTTGTAGTAAAAGGTTATAACAACAAGAAGGAATTGATTATGAAGAAACCTTTGCTCCTGTAGCTAGATTAGAAGCCATTAGAATTTAATTGCATTTGCTGCTTACATGGGATTAAATTATATCAAATGGATGTTAAGTGTGCATTTTTAAATGGCTATCTAAACGAAGATGTATATGTTGAACAACCCCCTGGTTTGAAAATAATAATCTCCCAAATCATGTCTACAAGCTTGATAAAGCTCTTTATGGGTTAAAACAAGCACCTAGATCATGGTATGAGAGATTATCAAAGTTCCTTTTAGAAAACAACTTTAAAAGAGGAAAGGTTGATAAAACCTTGTTCCTAAAATCTAAAGGAACTGATATTTTGCTTGTTCAAATATATGTTGATGACATCATATTCGGAGCTACTAATGAAACATTGTGCAAAGAATTCTCAAGTCTCATGAGCAATGAATTTGAAATGAGTATGATGGGTGAGTTAAATTTCTTTCTTGGACTACAAATCAAACAAACTGAAAAAGGTATAATTGTTCACCAACAAAAATACATAAAGGAACTATTAAAGAAATATGGCCTCGAAAATTCAAAGATAAATCACACTCCTATGGGAACTTCATAGGAACAAGTGTTGATCAAACAAAATATAGAGGAATGATTGGTTCACTTTTGTATCTAACTGCTAGTCGTCCAGACATAGCTTTCAGTGTTGGTTTGTGTGCTAGATTTCAAGCAAATCCAAAGGAGTCTCACCTCACTGCTGTGAAGAGAATTCTTAGATATCTTAAAGGAACAGATGATCTTGGACTCTACTATCCAAGAAGTGATACATTCGAACTAAAAGGATATGCAGATGCAGATTATGCTGGAGATCTTGTAAATAGGAAAAGCACCTCAGGTATGGCACAATTCCTTGGTCATAGTTTAGTTTCTTGGAGTACCAAGAAACAAAACACAGTTGCTTTATCCACTGCTGAAGCAGAATATGTAGCTGCTGCTGCATGTTGCTCTCAAATGCTTTGGATAAAACAACAACTTAGTGACTATGGAATAAACTTTGAATGTGTTCCTATTTATTGTGACAATACAAGTGCTATAGTATATCTAAAGATCCAGTGCATCATTCTAGAGTAAAGCATATACATATTAGACATCACTTTTTAAGAGAAAATGTTGAAAAAGGTTTGATTAAACTTGAGTTTTGTCAAACTGATTATCAGATTGCTGATATCCTAACTAAGCCTTTGCAAAGAGATAGATATGAAAAATTAAGGCTTGAGTTAGGCTTAATAAAAATTAAGTGATTGTTCCTATGTCATTCCCCCATGTTTGAATCAATTTGAGTGACTTTGTGTGCTAAAAATAATTGTGTTTAATTGCCTAAGACCATTGCAAATTGGAATGTTGCAAAACATAAACATGAAGTCAAAGAAATTAAACAACTCACAAATGTCACATAATACTCCCCTTACTGTTCCTAAGGTCAAGAAACATGCATAGTATGAAGGATATTGATATGTAGCATTAGTTGTTCCTATAGCACAAGTTCCTTAGCATTTATTTTCTTTCAAAAATTAAAATTCATAAAAATCCGAAAAATCCGAAAAATCCCAAAAATAAGGGGAACCAGTTTAATTAAATCTTGGTTCTTTTTATCTTTTCGTTTTCTTCCTTTTTATTTTTATTTTTTATTTTTTTTTTTTTTCTTCCCGCGTGTCATAATTACTATTACATGCAAAACTTCCTTCTTCAATTCATCTAAGAAACCGTGTTCCTCTCAAACGCTTCATCTTCACCATACCGAAACCTCATCACACCCTTTGATACTCCATAAAAACCTCCAAACCTTCATCAATCATGGCAAAAACTTCAAGAAACTCACCTTTTCCAACACCAAAAACAACCGACACTTCAAAAATGGAAATTTCTTCATCTCCAACTAAAACCCTTGAAACCGAATAATTCAAGAAAACCCCATAGAGGAACACAATTAGAATCTCCTAGAAGGAGCATGCGAGAGAAAATTGATTGGGGAAGACGATGAAGAAGAAACCCCGGAACAATCTCAGGGGGAAGAAGAAGAAACTGCACCTGTTCCTTCCAAAGGAACTGTTTCTTCGTCTTCCAAGAAAAGGGTGAACGAAGTGAATCTAGGTATGTTTTGGGTTTTTGCGTCGATTTAGAATGGGCTATAAAATGAATTTCTAGAATTAACCTCCATTCTAAAGGAACAAGGCATGGAATTCTTGTTTGAATTCGCCTTTAATAATGCTCTTGTTCCTCTAGCTATGGATGAGTTTGTGCAAATTTTGTTAATACTAATGGAACTTGCACAACTGAGGTTAGAGGAAAGAAAATAAGGTTTAATCAAGCAACTTTAAGCAAAGTATGGGAAGTTCCTTGCAAAGGAACTGATTTGTATTTAAAAGGAAAGGAACTGTTTCCTTTCCGAATTTTCCTCAAGACAAATCTTAGAATATTTTGGAGGAACAGCTGGCCAAAACAAATTAACCATAACCTACTCTCTCCCCTTCACAAAGTGCTGTTTAACTTGGTTTGGAGAGCACTCATTCCTCGAACTGAAAAGAGGAATGAAGTGGGTCTCTTGGATATGTGTTACATGTTTTGCTTGGACCACCACATACAAATTAATTTCCCTTCCCTCTTCATTCAACACTTAACCCACTGCATTGAGAATAATTGTGTTATTGGCTACGGTGCATTGAATGATCTCCCTCTTCATTCAACACTTAACCCACTGCATTGAGAATAATTGTGTTTTTTTTGAGGAACAAACTAAGTAGTGAACTAATGAATTATTTAATTGTATGGTGTCTAAGGTATCAATGCAAGAAACTGGGAGAATACGAAGTCAATGAAGAAGTCAAGAGAGGATTTCAAAGGCTAAGTAAAGAAGTTTCTATGTTGATACTGGAGCAAGCATTGGATCAAGAATAATAGAAGCTAGGCGTTTTATTTTCTAGTTCCAATGTAAAGGAACAAAGAAAGAATAATGGTAAGGAACTGTGGCAGAATATTTGAGAATGAGCATTTGTTCCTTTGTAAGGAACAAACTAAGTGGCACTTAGAAATATGTTAAAGGAACTGAATTAATATAAGGAACTAGACTTAGGCGTGTAATTAGTGTAACGGTTAAAATGATAATGGAGTAAGTCATGCCTAGATTATAGGAAATTAGTTATTTCTAATTTCAAATGATAAAATCAGTTTTAAAAAAGAAAATCTGTTTTGGAAAAGATTTTATTTTTCGGAAAATAAGAAAATAAATATCCGGTTGTTAGAAAGATTTTATTTCAAAGATATTATTTTCTTAAAGATTAGAAATTCAGATTTAAAGATAAAAAGAGTTTATAAAAACTGATTTTCGGACAATGCTCAAGGAACTCCTATTATTTAGGAGTAATGGCTGCATTTTATCCACGTTCATTTATAATTCATGGGATCATGGGACATGATGTAAAACGTATTCCTTAGGGGAAGGAACATCATGGGTAAATGGACTAAAACGTGTACTCTAACATTAATTCCACGTTCTTCATGATTAACACTATAAATATAGAAGTCTAGATAAGTTCCAAATTGTGTCTGACTAAGTAATTAAGTGAGTTTAACTTATTAAGTGTCAGTGCCTTCATTCTCTCATAATAACCATTTGTTCTTCTTGCCTTCTTACTCTAATTCCACTAAGCTTATTTCGATCAATTGTATTTTGGTTTTTGGGGTAAGGGAACTTTGAGTGAAGTTCTGTAAGAGAAAGGCTTTGAGTGAAGCTTGTATGTGTGAGAAAACTTCGAGTGAAGTTGAGAGGAACTGCTGTTAAGGGAACAGTGGTTCAGGAACTTGAGTTTAGGAACTCAAGGTGTGGCTCGAGTTAGAATTAGGTTGTAACAGAGTTGTTTGGCCTAATTAGTGAAAGTGTTGAGTTTAAAACCCTAGTGGTCGAGGTTGTTTCTTCTTGTTGGGCCCAAGAAGTTTTTCCTCGTAAAAATCCCTTGTGTTCCTTTAGCTTGTTTATTCGTTTAAGTTTTAATTTCCGCAAAAAGTTACGTTTATTTCTACACCTACAATTCACCCCCCGTCTTGTAGTGTTCCTAAGGAAATAACATATCTTATATGAGTTTCTTGAACCAACCTATACTGATTATTTTTAGGGTGCTTAAAACATTATTTGGTTATTCTATTGCATAAATATTGACATGAACCGATATTTTGTAGAGACCAGCAATGGGCAACATAATTCCTGACTGTGTTGTACCCGCAACCCTGAACTCAATCTTTGGTTCATTTTGACCATCTATGGATTCATGACGCGGAAATCTACACTAAACAAGTTCCTAATTTGTCCGCACTGATTCCCGATATCCAATTAGGTTTATGATTCTTTCTTTAAAATTATTGGCGACTTCAAAACATTTTCAATACAAAACCTTTATAGTGGGGGTAGTCAAATCTAATACGTGCTCATCCCGCGTAGGTTAAATAAAAAACACGCCTACAGAAGTCGATCATCGATCACTGAGAGATTTAATGGGGAACAACTTACCATTTGGAGGGAAAATTATTATTCGTGGTGATTTCAGACAAGTGTTATTAGTGCTTCGAAACGGGACAAGGCCTCATATGAAAGATGTGTCATTTATCAAGTCCCCTATTTAGAGACACGCCAGTATTTTATAATTGAGAAAAAATAATGAGATCAAGAGATGACAACACATTTGCTACTTGATTGCTCTCAATTGGCAATGGAAATGAACAAATGATAACTGCCAAACCATATGGTCATACTATCAATTGATGATGTCTCGATTGAAATATTGATTGACCAGGTTTTTCCAAAACTAAGTCAGCATGTGGAGTGAGGAAATTGCATTGTATGATTGAAAGGGTCATCATCATACTCCTCAATGAAGATGATGACAAGATAGAGGATAAGGTTGTTGAGAAGTTTTTCAGAGAAGGAAAAACATACTATTCGATTGATTATATTCCCGAAGATGGGAGAAATTTTTATTAGCAACAGTTTTCGAATTCAATTCTAGCTTTGGGATTGCCTCCTCATGCTCACTCTAAAACATGTGTTACTTTTAATGCTTTTGAGAAACATTGATCCTAAAAATGGGCTCTAAAATTAAACACGGTTGCTTTGTCGTTCACTTAAAGACTAGTATTTTGTAGATGCTGAGATTTTAACAGGGCATTCTAGGGGAAGCAAGTATTTTTTTCCCCAAAATTTCGTTGACGAGTGCTGAAGATATAAAATTGCCATTTGAGCTGGTTAGAAAGCAATTTCAATGATGGTTAGTTTCTCCTTGACAATAAACAAGTCTTGGGGGCAAACTATATACCCCATGTTCGCATATACCTACCAGATCATGTATTCATCCACAACCAGCTATATGTGGCATTATTACGGGGAACCTCATAAAAACAACAAAGATTGTGGTAAAAAAAGAAAAAGTACAAGGACATCAAGGGGTTTTACAAAGAACATTGTATATAAAGAACTTTTATTACCTTCTAAATAGTTGTAATCGATGTATACAATCTTGAAATATCACTTTCTAATAATAAGAGCACAATGTAACTGATTGAAAAATAGTCATGTTTCTACCTAATTTATGTACTTTACTCTTATGATGTACTTCATAATAATCTCATGTTCATATCGTTATCGTATAGTCTTCAACTAATTGCATCATTACGGTAATGATATTATTTCGATACCTAACATATTGTAATGTGATGTGGATGTACATATATTATATGTTAGTCATTTCTAAATTATATATATTTCGGTATTTTTACTAACCATCTATCTAAATTAAATTAATATTTTACATAGCTTGAAAGAAGCTAAATTTAATTATGCAATCTGATTGTATTAAGATGCAATGGGATTAGTTTTACATGCTTCACCAACTGAGCCTGCTGAAGGAAACTCTATTAAAAGATATTTAGCACTAATGGATAAAACGTAACTCTATTCTAATTAAATGAGTCATATTTTCATACCATTTCTATATTCATTTAACACAAAATGTTCCCAACACTATTGAATTTCATACTCGCACGTAGACAATTATAAAGTTAACCCTTTGGAATGAATTTGTGCACATACTTGGAGATGAACATCTTAATACTAAAGCTAATTTTTGTCCAATTCTTTCTGCATGTGGTCTTCATGTAAAGAGTGTATGTGGCACACTATTGAACTACATGAATTATCAGGATTTGCATTTTATTTCCGTTTTTGAAAGTGTGATATTAATCTGTGATAGTGGTTTTATGTGTTTCTTAAACATAGGTCGGACATATCTTACACCAGAATTTACTTTAACAAAGTGGATGAATTAACTATTTCCTTATCTTCATGGTATGCGCAAGATAATAATATTCATGTTTATCTAACATTACTATTTTTATTGAATTACTTTATCTTCTAAATTTATGGGTATGAATCCGATAAAATAGTGAAAAAAGGGTTGTTTGGTTTCACTCAACTTCTTTCTCCTTATACAATCATCCATTGATATTTTGAATGCTCCTCGAATCTGATTAGCTACCTTACATGTCGTGAGAAAAGTCAATAATTAAACTCTTACTCTTCATTTTTTAAAATAACATAAACCTATACGCAAATAAATAACTTTGAATCATTTTGCAGGTACGATATTGTTGAGTTATTGCCAATGCATGTCATTTTGAGCATGTGGACAATATCGTATGAAACATGTCGTCGTTGTCTCAAAAAGGTTGACATTTTCCAAGGAGTTCCTAAATATGAATCTTGTGATCTTACGAATGTTGTAGCCATTCCAATATATAATTCTCAATCTCATATAATCTCTATTATCAAACAACCAGTTTTACTTAATTTGATAAATTGATATCTTATATTATTAACATATTGTTAGTTCAACTTACAATATGTGATAGAAGTTGTACTTTAAAAGTCACAATGTTTCATGACCTTGCACAACTCATTTTGAGATGCCCAACTAAGGACATAAAATTAACACTTCAACAGGTTATCATCTATTACAAACTAGCTCGCATTGCATTTAAATACACTGCATAATTTTGAATCCTATATTTCCCCTTTGGAGAATTGTGTTTATGTAAAATGATATTTTCAAAACTTGGATACAAATCCTTCTCTTGGATTATACGTCCACTGATACAAGAGTTCAATCCACATCATTCTTATATTGTTACCTATGTGTTGCAGGTCGACTGGGCTGAAGAGTGCAAGTGGTTAACTAACCAAGCACCTATTGAAACACTAGAGATTTCATTTACTTTCTTTGTTATTATATTGTTACATTATAAATATTTTTTCACTTAGATAAACTTTATAAATCTATAAATTAATACCAAGTGTAATTACGCAACTAATTTAATTCCAATATATATTTTACACGCATTGCGTGCATATAAGGCTAGTTGTAAGTAACACAACACAATAGCACAAGGCAGACTGAGTTTACGACTATATATAATTTTTTTCATTCAATTGACTTGATTTCATCAAATGTTCTATTTGAAGAAGTTTGATATACGTATAAACGGATAAAACTTGGAGTACTTAATGGTTAGTTTACCCACTACTAACATACATATAGTACATGGCAAAATCTAACATACCATTGACAATTAGTCCCTAGTCCCTCCAACCTCTAAAAAATCCCCAATTTTCCTTTTTATATTTGCTAATGCACATTCGCTATTATTAATATCTTGAATTATATATTAATAGAATTATTAAATTTTGCTTTTCTCAATATACTCATTGATGAAACAAATTAAAGAAGATCATCATAACCATATTTTTTCTTATATATAAAAAAAATTAATATTCTATTTACTTATAAATAATGTCAAGTTTAGGAATGAGAAACTTTTTAAGGAGATAGATAGTGTATTTCATAATGATCTATTAAGAAGCGAATAATATACCGGCTGAATAGATGTAATTATATCCCATAGAGATATTTAGACATGCTCCATATATATCCATCCTTTTGGGGACTCCCCTTACCTGAATTAAAACTAGAGTATTATTCAACAGCGGGAAAAAAATTGAAAAAAGCAGGAACGACAAAGGAGAAGCAGCTGGTCCAGATCCAGGCTGTTGTTAATTGTGACTTACTTACATGATTAATGCTTATCTCTTGAAAAAAGATTTCAAAGGTTATTTATTTATGAGTTATGATAAAGAAAAGGTGATGAGGGCAACATTCCTCAGACACGTGTAGATTATAGAACGGCAAGAGCACACGTCAACGTGATTGTTAGATATAAGTAGACCCCTTGAAAATCAATTGCTTGCAACTCATGCTTCCACGTGGACTTTATGATCACGCATTTGGCATGTGCTCCCTATCTTCTAAATTTCATGGGTTGTCGTAATACTACTATTAGTAAGTCTTTGGTAGTCCTCACGTGCCCAACAACCATGTCGAATCCTTCTTTCTTTCTTTTATGTCAACTAATAAATTTTTATATGACCAAACAATGACTAATGCTTTTTAAAAAGGTGCCATGTTAGAAATCAATGTCCAAATTAAGCTTTCTCCTTCAGGATCATGTTAAGAGTTGTTCTTTTGTCATTAATTTCAACTTTTAATCCGTGTAAAGTTACTTTTTTGGAACTTCTAATTCTCAATGTTAGACTTAGATTTACATATTATGGAGAGGAGAATAATAGATAGATTTTTTTGGGGGGCTTGTTTGTTAAGGATTTTGTATAATATATAAAACTAAAGATAACAATTTTTTTGACAATATATATAGTTTGTGTTTATGCTAAAATTTGCCTCTTACGACAGAATTGAAGTTAGGGACGATTTAACCAGATTATGAATGTGATAATGCAAGGAATGAATGCAAAGGGGATTCAAGGGACGAACACACAGAAATGGTGACGCGGAAAACCCCAATAAAGGTGGGTAAAAACCATGGGTGGAGATGGTTCCACCAATCTACTATTAGTGATTGTCGTTTCAGATAAGTGAAAATCGTTACAGCTTAAATTTTGATCTAAGTACAAATGTAGAATGTAAATGAGAATAATAATCAATAGCTCTTTCTCTTGTATGCTTTTTGTATCAAATATGTCGTATGTTTCTCTTTGGCTTTTTCTGCTTAAATACCCTATTATTCCACTAAGAGTTTACAACGGTAATTCTTCCTTGATTATAGCTAGGAGATTCTCCTTGCCAAGCTCAACAAACAAAATCCGCTTCCTTACTTCGTGCAACTGATTTCCCTTAACGGCTTTGCTAGCTGAATTATGGCAGGGTCATGACCCTCCTTTCTCGCACAATTGGTTACTAAGTTAATTGACTCGATCTTCGCGCCTCTCTGTCGCGCCTTAGTGTCAAAATCGCTGTGTCATTGCGTCAATGTCATCCGGTAAAAATCAGTCATAACAGTTTGTTGATAGAATGATAGTTCAATTAAACGTAACAACGAAAGTAAGACCTACACCTATTGTAGTAACAAAAATCAATACTCACATGATCATGATTACCAAAAACTATGCAAGCTTTACGTCACTCCAAAAAACCATTGCAATTTATCGCATATCATCGTGTACACCTATTACTACTGCAACACTAGAAGTTACATGCAAGGTTATCTGATACATTGTTTAAAAACTATAAGTTTTCAGGTTTAATGGTTACTCGTTTTTTTTTTTTTTTCTTCTTATTTGGAATTATGTACTAGTTAAAATTTGAGAGTCTTCTAAATTTTTTCAATATATATTAAAAAATATAGTCATGTGATCTTGTTTGATTCGTCTTAATGAGTATTTATTAATATTTACTCGTTGTAATTTTTACTACTATGTAATTACAAGATATTTAAAGTCAAAAAAGTGCATTAGCAAACTTGCATAATTAAATTAGGAAGAAGAAAAAAATAGAGGAAGTACTTATCATTGCCTTAATTCATCAAAGGTAGTTTGACACCATTAAGGATCTTTAGATACTTGCTTACTTAACTTTGGCTCAAACTTCAAGTATGTAACAGGGTTGACTAACTAAAAGTAAATCTAACGACTAGTGGCGGAATTTCATGGGATCGTGGGAGCCCTGGTCCCGATCAACTTCTAAATTTTCCTAGAAATAAAGTTGACAATGTAAATTTCATAAATAGAATAGGTTAATTTTTATATTTCACCTCTTTTAAAAATGCAAATTATAATTTTGGCCCTCTAAAATATATTTTTGGTTCCGCCTGTCTAATGACACATCTAGCATTATACGGAGTTTGGTATCACAGCTCACAATAATGGATTGAGGCTCTAGACGTGGTGTTGACAAGACCATAATATGAAAATTATGCTCATGAAATGAAATTTGCCAACTGATAAAATCACATAACAACAAAAAAAGATCTAAATATAGGTAGCCTTTGTAATTTGACTTTTTCAATTACCAAAACTTACGACAATTAACACGATGAGTACATAGTACATACATACACTATATAGTGCATGGTTTTTTTAGCTTCACTCAAACAACTTAATTTATACGAAGCAAACTTTGGCCTAACGGTAAAAACTTAGTTTCATGATTTTAAGGTCATGGGATCAATCCCATTAAGGGCTATTTGGGTTGAGGTTTCCCTTACCATATCCCCGCCTCCTTCCAAGAAGTCTGACCTGCAAATCTAGCTGGTTATACCTGTACGAAATGTCAGTTCAGTAAGGTCCTTCATATTATTAGAAAAACAACTTAATTTATATGATTAGATCATTTCCCTTTGAGGCAATGAAATGAAATACCACTAGATTACCCAAAAAAAAAAAAACATTGATTAGATCAAAATTGAGGAATTTAGTAATTTTGCTCCATTACCCTCCTGTCAACGTGTCCTTTCTAGTGCATTAAAGAAATTTTAAGATTCACCAAAAAAAAAAAAATTATAAGAAAATTGCCAGCATTGTGTTAGTTTACATTTTGTATTTTTTTGGCTATCTAGCAGAATTGTGTTAAAATTCCAAAAAAGGGGGTCTATTTTAGAACTCTTATCTACCAGCTGTGTTCTTATGTCCTATGTGATCCAATGTCAACCGTGTAAGAAAATAACAGCATGATCCAAGTCACAAAGATTTTGTAAATAAAGGCCAACACTGTCGAAAAGGCTACTAGTGTCCTTCCGGTAAAGGCTTCTTAAATGTGGTGCTTAAGAAAGATTGGTTTGTTGGTAGGACTTGAAAAAATTGACCCAATTCGACATTTCGATCCGAACCTACTCGAAAATAAGCGGGTTAGGGTTTGAATTTTTGACTCATTTAATTAAATGAGTTGACACAATTAACCCGTTTTTTCTTTTTTTTTTTTTTTTTTTTGAGGGGAAAGAGTTATTGCATTAATTTAGGGACAACGTGTCCATAAGTACATAAGGAGATACAACACTAGGACAATGATTGACCCAGCATTCCTCATAACCAAAAGGCACTACTCTGGCAAGATGGCGGGTAACATAATTACCACCTCTTTTAACATGAGAAAAGTTAACGGAAAGGAAATCAGAACAAAAAAAAATAATGTCCCCAAGTATAGCATCCAAATCTGAATAGTAGATAGCCGCTTTGGAGAGTCGAGAGATAATGACTTGCGAATCACATTCAATGATGATCCTTGACAATTCTTTCTTTTTAGCCCAGCATACGACCATATGGATGGCTTTTGCCTCTGCTACATCAGGTGGCCAACAAGCTCTCATGCGTCGAACAACCGAAAAAAACACCTTACCTTCCTTATCCCTCGCCCCTGCACTCAAACCGAAAAAAACACCTTACCTTCAAAGCTGCATCCGTATTAATTTTCACCAATTCGTCGGGTGGACTACACCAGTGATTTGGACTCGGCGGATGTGGACTACCCGTGCCAGCATAGATACGCTGAGTATAGGAGTTAAATTCCTCAACTTGGCGAAAGATGCGTTGGGAAAGAACCTTCAGAGGCACACAATTGTTCTCAAACACAAACCGGTTTCGCTTGAACCATACATTCCACACAATGTAACAACCCCATTGAACAAGCTTCGAGTCCAGCTGACTCCACTTCAAGAATAGATCAAGAAACTCCATATCCTCGCCCACTTCGATCATTGCTTCACAACCACAATCAATCCATATTCTTCGAATTCTTTCGCACCCCATAAGAACATGATACCAAGTCTCGTCGCAATTTGGGCACCAAGGGCAACGTGCATCCTCGATGATGTGCCGCCTCTTTAAAGCTGCACGCACAGGGAGCGTGTTTGTACAGGCACGCCACAAAAAATTTCGGGCCTTAGGAGACACTTCCATCTTCCACAGTTCAACCCATGCTCCATGATAGTCATCTAGGTTTCCCCCTTTACTGAGCATGTAAGCAATTTTAACCGTATAACTTCCATCGTTCGAATAAGTCCACATATATTCATCATTCCCACCACGAGCACTAAGAGGAATAGCAAGGATACATCTCCTATCCCTCTCACTAGAATGAAGATCAAGCAAATCCGTGCGTCACTCCCTTTTCTCCACATCGATCAAATCACCCACGACTCTTAACTCTTCAACTTCCACACTCTCGATGAATCGCCCTTCTTCATCCCCACTCCATATGTCAATACTCCGTCCATTCCCCACTCTGTGCATAATACCTTCTTTGACTAAACTCTTAGCACCCCAAATGCTCCGCCAGGAATAGCTATTCGAGTGCCCTAAACATGCATTAAGAATGTCAGTATTAGGGTAGTATTTTGCTTTCATAACACGACTAAGAAGGGAATTTTTATAATGTAGGAGTCTCCAAACTTGTCGTCCTAACAAAGCATCATTAAAAACGGCAAGATCTTTGAAACCCATTCCCCCCATACATTTCGGTTTACACAACTTATCCCAACTCAACCAATGCATACCTCGAGATTCCCCTTTACCACCCCACCAAAATCGTGCCATAGCTGAACTTATCTCTTGAATAATTGATGCAGGGAACTTATAGACTCCCATCAGATAGGTAGAGATTGCCTGGATAACTGCTTTGATCAGAACCTCCTTGCCTGCTCGTGACAAAAGTTTCTCCTCCCACCCCCTTAATTTCTTCCACACTCGATCCAGGATGCTTCTAAACATAATCTTCTTCGTACCACTACTAACAGTAGGGATACCTAAGTACTTGTGATGAGATACAACTTGCTTCATTTGGATCAGATTAATCAGCTCCTCTTTTCGCTCTCTACAAACTCCTCTACTAAAAGACACCTCCGACTTTTCATAGTTAATTTTCTGCCCGGATGCTTTTTCATATTGGTTGAGAATTTCAACTATTGTCAAGCATTCCTGTCGGGTGGCTCTTGTAAAAAGTAAGCTGTCATCTGCGAAAAAAAGGTGAGAGATCTCTAGGCCATTTCTGCTAGCTTTTACACCATGAATAATTCGGGCTTCGACCTTTTTTCTGTAACATCTGTTAAAAAGCATCAGCTACTAAGATAAACAAGAAGGGAGAGAGAGGATCTCCCTGTCTCAACCCCCTAGTAGGAGAAACTTGTCCACACACCCTTCCATTGATCAGGAAAGAGTAAGAAACTGTTGTGACACATTGCATCACCAGGTTCACCCATCTACCATCGAAGCCCATAGTAAGAAGTAGTTTCATCAAAAAACCCCATTCCACACGATCGTAGGCCTTACTCATATCAAGCTTCATAGCCATAATACCCGTTCTGCTTTTATTGCATTGCTTTATAGAGTGAAAATTTTCCAGGGCTATAAGAGAATTATCAGTAATCATCCTCTCAGGAACAAAGGCACTCTGATTCTCCGTTACAATAGCAGGGAGAATATTTTTAAGTCTAATTACAATAGCTTTAGCAGTAATTTTATATAAAACATTACAAAGACTTATAGGCCTAAATTCAGCAACAATAGTAGGAGATTTAACTTTAGGAATAAGAGCAATATTAGTACAATTAACATCATCAGGGAAGGAAGAACCATGTAAAATATTGCTCACAAATTCAAATACCTCATCTCAAATAATATGCCAGAATCTTTGATAGAAAATTGCATGCATTCTGTCTTGTCCATGAGCTTTACAAGGATGCATTTGATTTAATGCCGAAAAAATCTCATCCTTGGTATATAGGCGCAGTAAGGCGTCATTATAACCCGCAGAAATAGAAGAATTAACATTTTGCAGAACCTCCTCATATTGTTCGGCAGAAGGGTTATCTGATGTGAAATTTTTTTGGAAATACTTTCCAACTTCTTTTTCAATCATCTCCGGTTCGGTTTGCCATTTACAATCAACATCAAAAACACCTTTGATAAAGTTGTGTTGCTTCCTTTGGGAAGCCTTATGGTGGAAATATTTTGTATTGCGGTCACCATCTTTTATTTCCGCCACTCGCGATCTAATGTACCGATGGGCTTCAAGCTTGGCATTAAGATTATCAAGTTGTGTTTCCAAATTAATACAGTTATCACAACTCATAGGAGAAATCGGAGCCATCTACGCCACATGAAGCGCTTTTTCCACCTTTTCGATTTGCTGAAGCAAATTACCGTACCCTTCCTTACTCCAAACCAGCAAATCACGACCCACTGCAGCAAGACGAGTCTGAATCGGCCGACCTCTAGCCTCCTCCCACGCGTTCCGAACCACCGCCTCACATCTCTCATCAAGCAACCATCCCATCTCGAATCTAAGATTCCTCCCTCCTCCTCTTCTACTTGAGCGAGGATTAGAAGCTCCCCTAAGAATAATAGCATTGTGATCCGACTTATAACGAACAATGTGTTTCGTGAATGCCCCTGGAAATTTGCTGAGCCAGCCCCAAGTAACTAGGTAATGATCAAGCCGCTCCCTCACTCTTGTCTCAGGACTATTACCTCTTTCCAGAGTGTACCATTGCCCCACAACCCTTAGATCACCAAGACCACACTCCTCCACCACATTCCGAAAGCCAACCACCTCCCTCCTCTCTCTATTAGCACCCCCTTCCTTTTCACCATAGTCAAGAATCACATTGAAGTCACCACCCATAATAGTAGGGAGCTCAGAATCACCACAGAGAGAGCTCATAAGAGCCCAAATTTTATGTTTATTATCCTCCTCCGGCCACCCGTAGATACCAACGAACCTCCACTTCATCTCATCCTTACTAACCACTTCACCACAAATATGATTTTGCGAATAAGAAGTCAAAGAAAAAGATACAGTAGCATTATTCCACATCAAACACAGACCCCTACCAAACCAATACTCGAAACTCCTATAGCATTAGTAAATCCAATCTTTTCTTTTAATGACTCAGCAACAACCTTTTTTATTTTCGTTTCCGATAAAAAGAGAATATCGGGAGCAAGAGATGTGAACCACCTCCTCAATTGACGAACTGTCCAGGGGTTGCCCAGGCCCTGACAGTTCCAGCACATAATATTCATAATGCCCGGGGGGGGGGGTTGGGTCACACCAACCTCCGCCTCGACAATGGCCATACCACTGTCAGGATCATAAACCAAGACAACTTTTGTTTTTTCATGTTCGGATTTTCATCAGTCATTTCATCATTAACTATCATAGAGTCGGGAAATTTGCGCTTATAACCAAGTGAGTTATTATCAACAAGAATATTATCACTACTAGTAGAGTCGTTAATTTCCATAGGCACAACTCTTGCTTTTATTTTTTGGTTTCTAGACTTAGGAGGGGCAGCCTTAGAACTAGAGTTAAAAACAAAAGTATGACTTTTATCAGTGGCATTAGCATTTAAAAAACCTGGCTGCATGTGCTCATCCACGTCCTTTGCATGAACTGCTGCCTCGGTCTGCACTATAACACCCTCGACGGGAACCTACAGCTGGTCCTCCCCCAACCTCACCCGCATCCCCTTCTCATCATCAACAAACACTCGTGCCTCCTTCACCACGTCTACAACCTCCTTTGGGCTGCCAAATTCAAGACTACGAGCACTGCCGAGGAAGAGCTTCAACTCCTCCTCCATTTTTTGACGACCACGTCGCGGTGACGTGCGAAACCAAGATCCCCATTGTCTCTCAGTTACCTTACCATCTTCATGATTCTTTAAATATCCCCGCTCTATATGTCCGATTAAACCGCATACATAACAAAAGGTGGGCAACCTTTCATACTTAATCTTTACCATTGCCGATCCTCCATTCTTCAATGAAACCCGTTGAATGCGACGCAAAGGCTGAGATACATCCAGCAAAACTCGTACCCTAGCCGACTTGTCCCACCGAATGCCATCCGAGTCAATCTCCATGACATCTCCCAAACTGGCTCCTATGAGTTTCACATGTTTATCGGACATGTATGCCATGGGCAGATTGTAAAACCGAGCCCAAAAAGGGCAAAAATTTCAGCGTGATATCTGAAGGTTGTGCATCACCTTCTATCTCATTCAGAAGCACAAGATTCTGATCAAAAGTCCATGGACGCCCTGCCATGACCTTTGTCTTATCATGCCGACATGCAAACTGGACCACGAAGAGGCCATTCTCGATAGGTCTGAACAAGGCACCATTGGTTATCGCCCATATCTGGTTTAGCGTTCGCTTTAGGGCATCGAAATTATACGAACACAACGTTAACACCTTCCCCACCAAAGATAAATCAAGATCGTGATTAACATCGTCTTCCGCATCATCCTCGAAAGCTATGGAATTATTTTCTAACTCTGTTATCTTGAAATTTGAGACTTTTGACAAGATTTCTTCCGCCATAATGACAAGCTTCAATCCCAAGATGGGATGAAAACAATCGAAAAATTGAGATAAAAGAATGGAAAACTAGTACTGACACTCAAACCCTAGTTTCGCCTAGAAAGAGACTATTAAAATATTTTCTATTTTTTTTTAATTAAACAGGTTAGGTTGAGGTTGACGTTTGGAACCTAAAAATTACATGCTTTGACCTGATTAAGTTAAACATATAAAAATTCTCGAAGTAATATATTGATAAATCTAAAATTTGGTTAAAATATAGTACAATATCTCCAAAATATGTCATAATTATTCCAAGAAACTCTAAACATGCATACTTTTAGTAGTGAACTTTCTCATTCTGTTTTTTAAGAAAATAATTATTTTTCAATATAATGTATTAAATGGGTTATACGGGTAACCCGTTTATTAAATAGTTCGGGTGAGTTTTTCAACCTGTTTATTAGATGGGTTATGTTTGGGTTAAGGGACTTTTGACCCATTTATTATCGACCCGAACACAAACCCAACCCAACCCGATCTGATTGACAGTATTATTTGTTGGTAATTTACTTTTATCAAACAAATCACTCTAAACTTGCATCGTGAATATAATAGATATCATAATATTAAAAAGCAATGTAAAATAATCATAATTTTTTTCCCTATAACTTTTAGTTTTTCTATCCGCAAACTCTTGGACTTATGTTTCTCTCAGAATAATTTATGACTCTTTTTGGATTTCCATGTTTCTAATGAATTATATCTAAAACTTATTTTAAAAGCTCATAATAGTTATGAATTGACTCTCCCTTCCTAGTTTATTCAATACTGCCTTGGTTTTATTCCGTAGAGAATTCGCAAAACTTCATTTTCATCGAGAATTGCATAGAATTTTCCGTGTTTCCACCACTTTGATTTACACATTATCATTTTTAGTCTGTTTCTTTTTCATGTACATATTGTTACTTTTTTTTATTAATTTATAACATGTCGTATCTACTTTCTCCTCTTTTTTCATCCAAGTCATCCGTTGTTTAATATTGTAACCCACTTTTCAATTTTTCTCTCTACCTTTTCAGTTTTTCATTCATACTTTTGTCCCTCATTCTTGTTTTCTCTCAAAATAAAGTGAGTAAACTAAAAAGATCGAGAGAATATAATCATACAAATTTGCCATTGTTTTGATTAATATTATACTCATATTCCTACTATAATTTTAGTACTTTTACTCTTGTCGTAAAGGTCAATTTGCGTCGCCCCATTTGCGTCGCACATACACGAAAACGACGCACAAATACTATTTGTGTCGCATGCAACATTGAATCGACGCACAAGACGAATGATTTGCGTCGTATGTAACTAACGTGCGATGCAAATCATCTATGTGCGTCGCATGAAGCCCTCAGTGCGACGCACATAACAAAGTAATCTGCGTCGCACTTTATTTCAAGTGCGTTGCATAAAGTAATCTGCGTCGGACCCCTTGGCCCATCCGACGCAGATCAGCCCAAAATCCCCAACCCCTTGCGCGCGATTCTTAAACCCGGCCCTTCTCTCAAACCCTAAAACACTTCTCCCTCGCGTCTCTCTCCTCACCCTCACCCTCAAACTCTCTCTCTCAGATCCTACTCCTCTCTCTCTCTCACTACTCCTCTCTCTCTCTCTCAGATCTCCTCCTCTCTCTTTACAATCAACGAAGTGCGTGGTTTCCGGCGAAGAGATTGATTGAGAATCAGTGCATACGTTCCTAGAAAGAGTAAAACGAGGCGAGAAATCTTGATTGAGAATCGCCGACGACGACGAAGAACTGCAGATTATCCTCTCACTCTCTCTCTAAGGGCGAACAACCTTCAAGCTCTTTCTCTCCGGCGAACAACGACGAAGAACAACCCTCAAGCTCTCTCTCTCTCCAGCGAACAACGACGAAGAACAACCCTCATACTCTCTCTCTACAATTTCAGACGAAGAACAGGTTCGTTTTTTTAGATCTATAATTTCGTGGTTTCATTTTTTCATTGTTTAAAATCTAACTTTTTTCATTGTTTAAATCTACAATTTCGTTGTTTCATTTTTTCATGTTTTCAGATCTACAATTTTTTCCTTTCGTTTTTTTTCATTTTTACGTTGTTTAGATCTAATTTTTTCATTGTTTTCGAGTTTTGTACATCTGAAATTATGTTCTTCTGTTTTTTTACTTTTTATATCTGATTTTTTATTGTTTTTTTTTTTCTTATTTTCATTTGCAGATCTATTTTTGGTTTATCTGGAAGTTCTCTTCGTCTGAAATGGAAGGAAATTGAAGAAACGTTCGTTTTGTTTCGACTTCGCATCTCTCTACTCTAAATCTCGTTGTGTTAATATATGACTTTTTCATTGTTCGAGTTGTAAATTATTGAATTTTTGTGCTTTATTGTTTTGTGTTGGAGGTGTAAATTATGAATTTTGTTGGTTTATTCTGTTGTGTTCAATTTGCTTCTTCTACTATTCAAGAATCTCTCTTTGTTTTTCTTCGAATGTTGAGTATTTCCTAGTTCTGATTTTTTTTTTATTAAAATAGGAATGTGCGTCGCACATTGTGTAGGGTGCGACCCACCGTAAGTTTTTTTTTTATAAAAATCTGCTATCTGCGTCGCACCGTATACGAGTGCGACGCAAATAGCTGTACCATCTGCGTCGTTTCCGCATACGACGCAGATCATTTCTGAGTCATTTGCGTCGAGGGCTTTGGCGTCGCACCAAAGTCCGACGCAAATAGGCGCCTCACATCCGACGCAAATTGCCTTTTCTGTACTAGTGTCATGAATAAACCTCCTTTCCTCATGAACAACTTTTTGAACATTCAAAGTTCATAAAGACCAATCAACCTTTCCTTGTAAAAATAATTTAATTTTCCAAAAAGGATAACAAAACTTCTATATAAAATAATTGATAAAATCATTCCTCCTTTTCACTTTCAAGAGTGAATAATAAAACATTGTAACCATTTTAAACCAAATGTCTAAACCAATCCAACCAATAAAATCAATAAACAACATTATCATATAAACCACATTTTAAAAGATCTAGCTACATAACGTATCTTGATCTTGCACAAAACTATACTAGTATCTTCACTTATACTTGAACTTTCTCATAACCAACCAATAAGCAATTTACCACATGAACTTAATCATAAATTTAAACATGAATGACGACCTATCATGAGTATAATATTTTTGAGTAAGAAATATGAAAATATTTTTCTTAAACCAAAGAAAATTGAAACTTGAATAAGAAATATAAAACTAGAATAGATAGGAAGAGAAAGAAGAACTTTGAAGTAAGAGATTATGGATTCTTCAAAGTTTTTGTGTGGAAAAGATGGCTTAAGGTATGGAGTATTTATAGGAGTAGAATAGGTAATACTTAATTTCAAAAATTAAATAGTTTGTAACCTTCACCATAAATTAGGGGATCAAACCAAGCTTTGTAACCTCCATCATAAATTTGGAAGTTATAAGAAAACAAAACTCCCTCCAATCAACCATGAAATCCCGTAGGAATAAATGGCCCAAAAAAAAAAATTTTTTTTTTTTTTGGTTTTCTTAAATTTTTTGACTAGGATTTAATACCAAAAGCTTGACAAATCCAATTTTGGTGCCATACTCCCGCCAAAATAATTGAAAATCAATGAAAATAATAAAATACCCTTTGCTTAATAATATTTATTTTAGAAAATGAATATAAAATAAATTTTTAATTATTTAAATAAATATTAAAAATATGGGGTATTACAAAATCTGCCGAGTCCAAATCAATGGTGCAGTCTGCCTGACGAGTTGGTGAAAATTAATACGAATGCAACTTTGAATGAGGAAGGGTGGGTCGGTTTGACTGCAGTGGCGGGGGACAAGGAAGGTAAGGTGTTGTTTTCGGTCGTTGTGCAATGATATGTCACATTTATATATAGTTTTTAGATGTATTATGATTGTATTTATAACTCCTTTTAGATCATTTAGGTGCATAATAGCATGAATTACGTAAGTTGTGCTCTACTACTCACCGTTTGCGTGTTTCGATGATTTTCAGGTTATTTTGATACAAATTGATTATGATTATCTAAGATCAAGCATGTTAATCATTGAAGATGAAGATAACTTGCACAAGGATCACAATGCATCCGTTTGGGACAATTTCGAGTTAGAATGAAGCAAAGAGTTAGTGAAAGAAGTGCCAAAACTGACACCTATTCACTATTTTAATCATAACTTTTGAT
This sequence comes from Beta vulgaris subsp. vulgaris, assembly GCF_026745355.1. NCBI lineage: Eukaryota > Viridiplantae > Streptophyta > Magnoliopsida > Caryophyllales > Amaranthaceae > Beta > Beta vulgaris. The sequence goes on from NC_079206.1 coordinate 25,614,894, forward strand.
AAAAATTGATAATCAAGAAATTCTAGTTGGGTCGGAAGCTAGACTTCACGGGATTTCTAATGATAGGTGACACACCCCGATCGAACTTCTAGTTTGAGAGATACAGCCTCCACAAGTTGACGCGAAATAGCAATTTCGCCGCCTGATCGACCAGGCGGTTTCTCCCGACTGGGCGAAATGAAATTTTCATCATAATTCAAGGCATGTTAGCCCGGTAAACCGGTCTATAAAAAGGCCAAAAGTGCTTATGCGCCCAACCGGGCGAATTTTCCTTTTTGTCGTAGAAAACCGGGCGGATTTCGCCTGGTCGACCGGGCGGTTTTTCGGGACGGTTAATTTTGCGTTTTTAGGTTCAAACACTTAGTTTCTCTCTCTAGCTTTGTATTAACTCTTGATATTGAAGATTATAGAGATTGTTGATTCCGTTTTCCTTGTTCTTCAATCATTCGATATTCTCTTCACTTTGTTTAATTTAATGAATTTTTCTACTTGCATTGTGTTTATTGAGTTTATTATTATCATGAGTGAGTAGTCTTTTTCTAGGGCTCAGAGAGGGAAGCCATGTTTATACCTTTTTTATTATAGTTTAGAGTTCTTCGATATTTGGATTGAATTAGAATAGTTCCTATTGATTTGTTATGCTTGTTTAATTCATGTAATTGCGCAATATCATGAGTTATGTTTAGCTAATAAGAGTTAAAATCAAAAGATCGTATTCATTAGAGGCTTGTTACAATAGATAGGTTTGATTATGTTGAGCGACAGTACTGACATATGTTAATCTAAGAGTTGTGATTCCCCGACCGTAGGATTAACGAAATACTCTAATTATTTGAACCTCAATCCAAGTATTGTTGAACTATATTGTAGTGATTAAATTGGTATAAGCATGGTGGACCGATCGATTGCCCTAGGTCTTTAATTATTTGATAGCTTTCATCTTTTTGTGTTCTAGTTTATTCTAGTTGAGTTATTAATTCTTCAATCAATTTCCTCTCTTGATGTAGTTAAATAATTGAGCATAATAAATCTATAGAACTCCTCTCCATGTGGATCGACCAGTACTTGCCAGTTTCTGCTAAACAGACACCGTGCAATTGGGTATATTTTAAAATCCATCAAGTTTTTGGCGCCGTTGCCGGGGAGACGGCTAATTTCTATAGCTTTTTGATTGATTATTTGAATTATTTATGTTGTCTCATCGAAATTTCAATTGAGGCAATCTCACTGCACATTTTTATTCGTTTCTTTTATGCCCAGTTTTAAAAGAACAGGTACTCCAGTTCCAACTGATCTTGATCTTGAGAAAACCATCCGGCAACTCAAGAAGCAACAAAAGAAGAAGAAGCAGTCTGCTAATCAGGGAAAATCCACGGAAGAACCAATAAAATCAATCATGTCTCGGAAGTCATTGAAGTCTTATGGGGTACCTTCTTCTCGCAATGTTCCCACAGGCCCTACTATGCCTGACATATAGGCAACCAACTTCGAGATCAAGCATGCCCTCATTTATATGATCCAACAGAACCAATTTGGCGGGAATCCATCTGAGGACCCTGCAAATCATTTACAACTGTTTCAACAATTATGTCGTACCGTTAAGCATCAAGGGGTCACTCCTAATCAATTGAAGGTCATGGTATTTGAGTTTTCGTTGAAAGACAAAGCTCAAAAATGGTTGAATGATGTTACATCAACTGAATGAAGTGCTATTTCTGAAGCATTCCTCAAAGAGTATTATCCTCCTACCAAGACTGCAGAAATAAGACATAAATTTGCTACCTTTCAACAACAACCCGATGAAACACTGAAGGAAGCATGGAATAGGTTCAAGGACCTGCAGAGAGAATGCCCACACCACAATCTTGACAAGTGGTTCATCACTTAAGCATTCTACAATGGTCTACAACCCTATATCAAGAGTACAATTGATTCATCTGTAGGGGTGTCTTCCTAGATAAGGAGGTGGATGAAGGGTATAATTTTCTGGCCAACTTAACAGCAAATGATCATAATTCCTCCAGGACTATTACAAAGAAAAAGTTGGATGCTGATGCATATGCCTTATTGTCTTCACAAGTAGCCCAGTTGAGCATGAAGATGGATTCACTTACATCATCACAATATAATACTCCTCCTATGAGTATTAATGGATGTCTTCCATGGCTCCTATTACCTCTTCTTACTGTGAGGCGTGTGGTGTTAAAGGCCACTTTCGTCATGATTGTTGCTAAAATCAACCTGACCCGAATCAGATGGAGCATGCAAATGCTTTTCAGTAGAGACCTCCACACAGCCCATATTCTAACACATTCAACCCAGGTTGGAGGGATCACCCCAATTTTTCTTACAAAAACAACAATGTTCAGAATCCTCAACCTCCACCACAATATTCCTACCAACCACCTCATCAAAACCCACCACAACATGCTACTAGACAACAATATTACCAAGGGGCTTCTCAGAACCCCCCCTCCCAGTTTCAATAGGCCTTCACACCAAGGCTATCAGCAACAAGTTTCTCAGAATGCATGCTTTCAAGAGCCTACCATGTCTAATCTGATGAAGATGATGAATTTTATGCAAAAGAGTCATGAAGAGAGCATCAAGGAGTTAAAGAGCACTACCAAACACTTGGAAACTTAACTTGCTCAGGTGGCCGGAAATAACGCAAAGAGGCAACTAGGTCATCTGCCGGGGCAACCCATTCCCAAGGAGACCGTCAATGCTGTTACACTTCATAGCTGCACTATTTATGATGCTCCTCCCATGCCCATTGATGATGCTACTCCTAGCAAGGAGAAGGATGTGCTAGAGGAAGAAGCGGAGAAGAGTTCGGTGTCTGATGTCGAACTAGCTAAGGAAGATAAGACAGGAAGGCAAAAGGAAAAGAATTCTGAAACGCCTATTTCGCCAAGGCTACCTTTTCCCCATAGGATGCAGAAGTCGAAGGTCGATCAGCAACTTGGTAAGTTCTTTGCTCTGGCCAAGAACCTTGAGGTTACAATTCCTTTTACTGAACTTATTTCTCAAGTGCCTGTTTATGCTAAGTTTTTGAAAGACATGATTACTAAAAAGAAAGATTTTAGTTGGGTAGATCGAGTCGCTCTAACTGAAGAGTGTAGTGCTTTTTACAAAATAGAACCCCACCTAAGTTGAAGGATCCTGGTAGTTTTTCCATCCCTTGCCATGTAGGTGCATTATTATAGATAAGGCATTGTGCGATTTAGGTGCATCTGTGTTTGTCATGCCTTTGTTTGTTTGTAAGAAACTAAATATGGGATCACTTAAGTGCACTGAAGTTACTTTGCAAATGGCCGACCGTTCTATAAAATACCCTCTAGGTGTTTAGAAGACGTCCCTGTTAAGGTGGGAAAGTTTTGTATTCCTATTGATTTTGTTGTGCTTGATATGGAGGAGGATGCCCAAATTCCTATTATTCTTGGTAGGCCATTTTTGTGTACTGCTGGTGCTGTTATAGATGTTAAGTCTGGGTCTTTGACTTTGAGTGTTGGTGATGATCATGTCACTTCTAAACTAACCAATGTTGTTAAGCCTCATATTCTTTACCAAACATGTTGTAGGATGAATATTCTTGAGGATACTGTTCTATCTGCACTCCCACAGATGCTTTGTGCTGACGCTCTAGAGCTTGAACTTACTATGGATGTTTCCCCAAGCATCGATGCTGAAGTCGATGCCTGCATTATCGATTTGGAGGGACCTTAGGTTGAAAAGGGAAAAAGATTGGTGGTTATGGAAAATGTGCATTCTACTTATGCACCTGAGGTAATATGGTCGACTGCAAGCCAGAGTGGCAATTATAAGGAGGAAAATGTTTGATGAGGGGGGAACTCATTGCCAATCCCCTCTGATTTGAGATTGAGGAGGTAATATGGTTGTGCGGGACCTTTATAAACCACGCGCTGTGCGGGAGGCGACCCAAAGTTATTTTTTTTTCTTCATTTTTTCCCTTTTAGAGAGTGAGAGAGTGGGAGAGCACTAACGTCAATTTTTTCTCTTAGCATCGTCCTATAGTTCATCTTGCGGTACTGAGGACATTTCCAAGTTCAGCTTGGGGGATAATTTTTGTATGTATTTTCTCTCTGTTTTACAGCCTTTTAGTGTAGATTTTTTACTTTCAAAACAAAAAGTTGCTGAAAAAAAAAATACAAAAATACAATGTTCATGACTTGTTTGATTGACTCCCTGTGCCCCATGTTGTATTTTGATTGAAAAATGATTTGACTTTGTTTTCTGGATAGCTGGGCATTTGTGATTGTGAGGCTATGATGTGATGTTTGATTGCTATGACTCTGAGCAGATTATGATTATTATACACTACATTTGACTGCATGCCTGAAATTCTTAGATTGTGAGGTTTATCGCTTGCCTATTGGATTCATGTCATTATCCAGTCTGTTTCTTGTGTGTTAGTTCCTCATTAGCTGACTGATCTTGACATTGACAACGCACTTATTGATATCTGATGACTTGTGGCAATTGCTATGATAAAGGCGTTCTTTTGTCTGATTCTCGAGCCTCCAAGTGATTTTTTTTATATACTATTATCTTCCTTAGCCCCGTTGAGCCTAATGACTATTTCATGTTATTAAACCTCATTACACGCCCATGACCGTTATTATGATATTATTCCCAAGCCTAGCTTGGGGGAGCATTTGTATAAGTTAGATTCTGAGATGGTTTTTTTGAGTTACTTTGGATATAGATGATTGTATTTTGTATGGTTCGAAGTTTGGGAAAAAGAAAAGAATAAGTAAAGTGAGAAATAAATGTGATTGTTAAATCGAAAAAATGGAAAGAAAAAGAGAAGAAAGACTGAAAAAGTTCAAAATTCCTTCTTTCACATGACTTGCAAAGAAAAATCCGTTACATTGCTTCAAGGATGGGTTTGTTGAAGATTTTATTGATCCATAGAGTTGGGACATTGTTATTGGTTTTGTGTTTTGTTGATACATAGGACTCACTTGGCCTTGTTTTTAGTGACTTTTGCTCCCTCATTCTTGGTTTTTCCACCATATTTCCTACTCTTACCTAAGCCTCATTACAACCCTGAAAAAGTCCTCTTGACCTTGTGTTTACATTTTTTATTGAATTGATGTGGAGTCAGTTTGTCAAAGTTAAAAGAGTATGTCTGCTAATCAAGTCGACTTGATTAGGATGAGCGACATTATACCTTCTTAAACACATGAAAGTGTGAGTTGGAAGGGATATTTATGGGTCGGGTCGGTGAGTATTCAGGCACATTCTTTGCCTGCCACAAGATTGAGAGGAATAACACCTTGGTGAGCGCCATTTCACGATGTGCATGTCATGTAAGGCAGTTGTGTTTGACAATTTGCTTGGGTGATTGGTATTTAGATTAATCTGAACACAGCTGAACTGAATTTTGCCTGCTTGAATAGTTCTTAGTCATGAAAATATTTTGAACTGTGATTTTCCTATCTGAGGGGTGAGGCAATTATTTCCATGTTCATGTCTTGTTTGCTTGAGGACAAGCAAATGTCTAACTTGGTGGAGTTTGATATGTCACATTTATATATAGTTTATAGATACATTATGATTATATTTATAACTCCTTTTAGAGCATTTAGGTGCATAATGACATGAATTATGTAAGTTGTGCTCTACTATTCCCCGTTTGCGTGTTTCGATGATTTTCAGGTTATTTTGATGAAAATTGATTATGATTATCTAAGATCAAGCCTGTTAATCATTCAAGATGAAGATAGCTTGCACAAGGATCACAATGGACCCGTTTGGAACAATTCTGAGTTAGAATGAAGCAAAGAGTTAGTGAAAGAAGTGCTAAAACTGACACCAATTCACTATCTTAATCATAACTTTTGATAGAAAATTGATAATCAAGAAATTCCAGTTGGGTTGGAAACTAAACTTCATGGGCTTTCCAATGATAGGTGATACGCCCAATCGGACTTGTGGTTTGAGAGATACAGCCTCCGCAAGTTGACGTAAAATTGCAATTTCCCTGCCAGACCGGGCGAAATGAAATTTTCATCAGAATTCAAGGCATGTTAGCCCGGTCAACTAGGCGAGCAACCAAAAGTGCTTATGCGCCAGACCGGGCGGAGTTGCCAGGTGACCAGGCAAATTCTCCTTTTTGTCGTAGAAAACCGAGTGGATTTCGCCTGATCGACCGGGCGATTTTTCGGGACGGTTATATTTTGCCTTTTTTAGCCGGTTTTGTAAAAAGTATAAATAGGTTTTTAGTATTTTCGATTAGACTATCTCAATTTCTGCGTTTTTAGGTTCAAACACTTAGTTTTCTCTCTCTAGCTTTGTATTAACTCTTGATTTTTAAGATTATGGAGATCGTTGATTTCGTTTTCCTTATTCTTTGATCATTCGATATTCTCTTTACTTTGTTTAATTTACTGAATTCTTCTACTTGCATTGTGTTTATTGAGTTTATTATTATCATGTGTGAGTAGTGTTTTTCTAGGGCTTAGAGAGAGAAGCCATGTTTATACCTTTTTTTATTGTGGTGTAAAGTTTTTCGATATTTGGATTGAATTAGAATAGTTCCTATTGATGTGTTATGCTTGTTTAATTCATGTAATTGCACAATATCATGAGTTATGTTTAGCTAATAAGAGTTAGAATCGAAAGATCGTATTCGTTAGAGGCTTGTTACAATAGGTATGTTTGATTATGTTGAGCGACCATACTGACATATGTTAATCTAAGAGTTGTTAATGCCCGACAGTAATGCTGGGTTAATCACTGTCCTAGTATTGTCTCTCCTTATGTACGTATGGACACATTGGCTCTAAATTAAAACACTACTTTTGTCCTCTAAAAGAAAACTCTTGCTATACTACGGACCTGTTCTCCCCAGCTTATTTTCAGTTCAGTTCAGTTCAATTTAGCTTAATTATGTTCAGTTCAGTTTGGTTCAGTTCAGCTCAGCTCCATTTTTTTATAACTATTTTATAACTATTTTGTTAAATATTATTATTGTGTTGGTCTAATTTATTTTACTAATTCTTCTTCTTCTTCTTCTTCTTCTTCTTCTTCTTCTTCTTCTTCTTCTTCTTCTTCTTCTTCTTCTTCTTCTTCTTCTTTCTTCTTCTTCTTCTTCTTCTTCTTCTTCTTCTTCTTCTTCTTCTTCTTCTTCTTCTTCTTCTTCTTCTTCTCTATTATTATATTATTATTATTATTATTATTATTATTATTATATTATTATTATTATTATTATTATTATTATTATTATTATATTATTATTATTATTATTATTATTATTATTATTATTATATTATTATTATTATTATTATTATTATTATTATTATTATTATTATTATTATTATTATTATTATTATATTATTATTATTATTATTATTATTATTATTATTATTATTATTATTATTATCATTATTATTATTATTATTATAATTATAATTATTATTATAATTATAATAATAATAATAATAATAATAATTATTATTATTATTATTATTATTATTATTATTATTATAATTATTATTATAATAATAATTATTATTATTATAATTACTATTATTATTATTATTATTATTATTATTATTATTATTTATTATTATTATTATTAATAAAAATGTTTTTTTTTTGAGAGGCAAGAAAGAAGTATAGTAGTACTCAGACAAAACATATTACATCAAGTAAGCTAAGAATAAAACTTAGCTGCACCCCAACAGAGGAACAAACCTCCAAACAACAAACTACAACAAGTCAAACCATCTATGCTCCATAGGGGTCATATTCTTATACACTTGATTGATTCTATGTTTCACATTGAACTTAATCTGTTGCACAGCAGATTGGATAGAAGGAACTTTGTTGTTCCATAGTGCATCATTCCTAGCTCTCCACACCTGGTATACAAGAGCAGCCACTGATGTCATGATGACTTTCCTATGAAAACTTCCAGTCTCGTGGCTCCTAAGCAGCCATGTCATGTGTTGATATAAACTGAAATCATGCCTTCTGACTCCAAGCCATAGGTGAAGCTGAATCAAGCATCTCCTACTAAAACCACACTCAAAAAACAGATGTTCATGAGTCTCCGTATCAACACCACACAAGCAACAGTCTGTACACTCAGTGATGCCCATCTTGGCTAGTCTTTCCCTAGTCATCAGGCGTTGCTTCAAAGCAAGCCATAGTATAAACCTATGCTTTGGAATAGATAACCTATTCCAGATGCCCTTGCTATATCTCCAGTTTTGCCCCATAGGAAGTAAAGCCTTGTAGGTCTTTGCAATACTGAAATGATTTGCATCATTTAAAGCAATTTGAGGCCACAACTGGTCCTTCACATGGCAAATACATTTCCATACCCAACTGGCAGTAGTTGGTAGTTTGTAGCCTTCCCTATTATTATTATTATTATTATTATTATTATTATTATTATTATTATTATTATTATTATTATTATTATTATTATTATTATTATTATTATTATTATTATTATTATTATTATTACTATTACTATTATTATTATTATTATTATTATTATTATTATTATTATTATTATTATTACTATTATTATTTATTTTTATATCATTATTATTACGTACTCCCTCCGTTTCCTAAAGATCTTCCCACTTTCCGTCTAAGGGTCTTTCCAAAAGATCTTCCCTCTTTTGCTTTATTCCTTATTTGGCAAAACAAATTTCCCTATTTACCCTCTCATGTCACTATCATATGGTCCACCATTACATTATTAATTCAATTTTACTCCCTTTCTCTCTCCTACTTTAACCCCTTTTTATTTGTTTATTTATCTTAACCCCTTTCTCTCTCCTACTTTACTCACACCATGCCCCACACAACTTGATTTTCCTTGGTATCTGTAGGAACAGTAAGTGGGAAGATCTTTAGGAAAAGGAGGGATTATTATTATTATCATTATTACTATTATTATTATTATTATTATTATTATTATTATTATTATTATTATTATTATTATTATTATTATGTCTATATATTATTTTTTTTATTAGAGCTTTACTCATTATTATTAGTATTATTATTAGGAGGAATATGATTTAGGTCAAAAGCACAAATAAACTCACGTTTTTAGACCATAAACCAATCAAATCGCGTTAAAACGGGTTATGATGCAATTTTGCGTGGTTCGACCCAATCATTATTTTTATTACTAAATATTATTATATTATTAAAATCTAATTATTAAAATAGTACTATTAATTTACTTCTTAGATATTATTATTATTATATAATCATCATCAAATATTAATTATCATCATCAAGTATTAATATATTAATACAAATAATATAAAATAATTATTATTAATTATTATTATCATTAATTATGATTATATATTATTAATAATTTATGATTATTAATATTATTTATTTATAACTATCATTTAAAAATATCCAAAAACAATGTTATTATTATTCATTATTATTACTTATCATTGTAATAATTATTTAATATTCATATTATTATTATTTAATTCAATTTAGTTTAATTCAATTCAATTCAGTTCAGTTCAGCTCAGTTCAGTTCAGTTCAGTTCAGTTTAGTTCAGTTCAGTTCAGTCCAGTTTAGTTCAGTTCAGTTCAGTTCAGTTCAGTTCAGCTCAGCTCAGTTCAGTTCAGCTCACTTCAATTCAGTTCAGTTCAGTTCAGTTCATCTGTTTATGCCGAAGAGAACAGACTCTACCTATAAAAATTATGAATTCATAGATAGTTCATAAAGTATTCTTTATTTTCTATGTTTGACCTTTCTGTATGACTTACAAGTCATATTATTATTATTTCCGCTTGATTAATATCAAGAGATTCAAAGTCCACTTGTTGGCAATTATAGTTACCCCTTGATATAGCTCCGTGATGGGATGACTAGCTTGGGGGGTGTGCACACTTAGCAAAATAGAAGGGGAGATAAGAAGAGGAATTGTTTTCAGGATTGTTTTTAATCCAAGTTGTTTGAAAAGAATTTATTCTTAAAAAGGTTATTCTTGAATTACTATTCAAGTGTTTGGAAAGAGTTTGTTCTTAAAAGGTTGTTCTTCAATTATTATTCAAGTGTTTGGCAAGAGTTTGTTCTTAAAATGTTATTTCTTCAATTATTATTAAGTGTTTGAAAATAGTTTATTCTTAAAGTGTTATTCTTGAATTATCATTAAGTGTTTGAAAATAGTTTATTCTTAAAGAGTTATTCTTGAATTATTGGTGATGGAGTTTTCGAAATGAAAAATTAATACAAACTAACAAATGTCTTATTTATCTAGTACATTTCGTACTCAGTTTTATACTGACGCGTATTTCCTTTTTCCTATTTGGCTTTGCCCTGTTTACCTTTTTGGTAAGCAGATTTGCAAGTGAATTTTGGATGTGCATGGGAGCATACTAGGAAGGGGGATCTTCACCTAGATTAGAGTGTTTCATTTATTTTGAGTATTGGGACAATATTTACTTTTATTAATAAAGAAGTATTATTATTTTTGGTTAAAGTCTTCCGCTGCAAGTTATTTTGGCTAGTTAGTAGTTAGTTGCCGAAAGCTTGTTAGTCACGTGGCGGTAATACTCCTAAATTACTCAAATATTATTTACTAAATTATTTATTTAAAAATGAGTAATTTGGGGGTGTTACAAATTTGGTCTACACAACCTAGCATAGATATGTTGAGTATAGGAGTCAAACTCCTCAACATGGTGAAATATGCGTCGGGCAAGGGTTGCCAAAGGCACACACTTATTCTCAAACAAGAACTGATTTCTCTCGAACCATATATTCCACGCAATAAAACAACCCCGTTGAACAAGCTTCGAATTCAGCTTACTCCACTTCAAAAATAGATCGAGAAACTCTGTGTCTCCAACCCCACCAATCATTGCTTCGCAACCACAATCACCCATATAGGTTTCAAATTCTTTTTCAGGTCGTATAGTAAGAGTAAAACTATCATATATTCCACATTCTTACACCTTGTGTTATACTTCCTCCTTTTTTCATGGTTGTACCTAGTGATGCTAATGAATCAGCATTGGCTAACAAATTATTCGATATTAGGGATGCCAATGGGTAGGACTTGGACGGGATCATCTAGTATCCAGATCCATATCCGTTTTCCAGTCATGAATCCAATTCCGACCCGGATCCACTGGGTAATAAAGTTGAGGATCCAGATCCAATGGATCCTACTGATCCGGGTCCTAATTCGGATCTAACCTATTTTATTCAAACGACCCTAATATCCACAATAATTAAAGATTTTTAAGAACAAAACAACGCTATTTAGCATTTCATTTATTGATGTTGAAGTAAACAAGCATTCAACCACTTAATGTAACAAATCCAAGCATAAAAAAAAGTCTGTTTCCAAATCTAACCTTTTAATTACATGTTTAAAATTAATTTTTAAAAAAGGTGAACAAATCCGGGTTTGGGTAATAATTTAGGATCTGGTCTAAATCTGTTTCCAAAAACTAGGATCCGGATCCTACCCAGATCCATCGGGTCCAAAATTTGAGGATCCAAAATCACTAAAAATGGATTTGGTCAACAGATCCGGGTAGGGTCCATTACCCACTAACATCCCTATTCGAGACCGACTCGGTCAAACCTCGACTCGAGAGGGCTCGACTTGAGTTTGGGATCTACTCGAGACCTTCATGAGCCGAGTCTAAGCCTAATTGAATTCGGGCCAAAAGCTTGTAAACATGTTTGATAAATTTTAAAGTACAATTTTTTACATTGATTTTTAATTTCACTTGTATTTCCATTTTAAAAAATAAGGCCCAGTTTCAAGCTCACTTCAAAAATATAAACCAGATACAATATTTTTAGTCCAATTAAAAATTATAAACTAAATCTCTAATCTCTAGTTGAACAGTTGACTTTCGAGTTTCGCACACTTGTAAGTTGGTCCTTGGCAGCAAGCAGCATGAGTAATGGTGGCAAGTAGCAGATGGCTAGCAGGATGACATGTAATTCTTTCACTTTTCCGTTTTTATTTTTCTTTTTCGACTTTTTATTCGTATTTATTTGAATATTTTTTCATTTTAAGATTAATTTGTTCTGGTCGTGACCTTGCAATTGTTTTTTCTTATTTATACTGAATTGAATTTATTTAAAATTATTTTTTTAATAAGGATTTAAAATAAAGTAAGAGTAAGACGATTAATATTTTGTTCTCCATAGCTATTGAGAGCCAAACCCAAAAAAAAGACTAATTGGATGTTAGGTGATCCACCATAGCAAGCAAGTCAAGGTTCTCTGATTACCTGTTGTATTATTTATGAGGCCTTTGATTTATGTTTCTCTACTCTGTAATCTTACTATTTGTTAGAGTTTATGCGTGGTCCGATGAAATGCATAGAAAACGTTTTGATCTCGATCTTCTTCGAGCCAAATAGTTCGCAAACCTTTTCGAGCCAAGCCGGGTTCTTTTTTTGAGCTCGAGCCGAGCTCGGTCCTTACGAGCCTAGCCTGGGTAGTCTCGATTCAGCTGGTTAACACCTCCAAGTTGTACTCATAGGAAAAGACACGCTTATAAAAAGTAGTATTATGATGAAAAAATACTAAAAGAAAAGACACACGTTTATAGAAAGCAGTATTAAAGTATGATAAAGAAAAGTAAAGAAATCGCTTGTTAGGAGAATCTCTATTCTAAAACGGATATGGTGCAATTAATTCGAAACGACCAGAAAGGATTATGGTACAAGTATAAGCGTACAACAATTAAAAATGGAGGTAGCAATTAGTTCACATCCGGAATCAATCAAAAATATTTATTGTTTAATGATTTAAAGTAATTGTTCTTTTTATCAACAAAACGTCTTGGGTGAGAAGTGTTTCAGTCATTTCGAATGACTTAGACGAGGTCCTATTATTAGTTATGGGTATAAATTATTTGTTTATGGGATTAAACTAATAGATGTTTAGGTTAAACTGATAGATGTTTGGATTAAACTAAAAGATATACGACTTATATCAATAGATGTCAGAATTAAAATACATATTCATCTTAGTCATATCTTAATCTGAAACAGTCTCATAAATTTTTTTTGTTTTATCAGGAGTTTCACTATATATATAAGGGCTTATAGATGGGCTATGGCTTATGAGTATACTTCTCTTTATTGGGATTTTGTACTTTAAAGAGCCGAAATTGTATGATGGTTATTTGATTTGCCAACAGGCGCTAATGGTTCAATCTAGTGTCCGAATCCAACTACATCCTCCCTCCAAGGGCCTCCATTGCTTTAACGTTATCTCAACAAAATCCGGAAATTGTATACCATTTTACATGTTACATAAAAGTTAAAATTTACAACAATAATAAATCAATATATATATATATATATATATATATATATATATATATATATATATATATATATATATATAGGAGGAACTTTTCGGGAGCATAGAGTGCACTACGTAGGATTGTCATGTCATCAAATTTTATTTTAATATTTTACAAAAATAGAGTTCTACATAGATTTAATTACATGCACATAAGGAGTTCTAGATAAGCTAAAATTACATTTTTGATTTTCATGAGTAACCTAAATTATTATATTATGTAACTTTGTGTATAACTTTTGCTACGTTTCAGAATATTATAATTTTTGTTCCATTGGATAGTGCTTGAAATATGCTCTGAAATAAGATCCATTTACAATATAGTTTTACAACTTAAGAAATAGAGAGTGCCACGTAGGATTGTCATATCATTAATTTTTTTTTTAAATATTTTTAAAAATAGAGTTCTACGTAGATTTAAAAACACATAAGAAGTTCTAGATAAGCTAAAATTAGAGTTTGATTTTGCATGAACAACCTAAATTATTATATAATGTAAATTGTATTTAACTTTTGCTATGTAATTTGAAATATTATAATTTTTGTTCCATTGGATAATGCTCGAAATATGCTCCGAGAGAAGATCCATTTACAATATAGTTCTACAACTTATAAATAGAGAGCGCTATGTAGGATTGTCATGTCATTAATTTTTATTGTAAATATTCTAAAAAATAGAGTCCTACATATATTTAAATACATAAAAGGAGTTTTGGATAACGAGAACTCTTTTACAAAAATAGAGTTCTACATAGATTTTAATACATATAAGGAGATTTAGATAAGTTATAATTATAGTTTGATTTTGCATGAACAACTTAAATTAGTATATTATGTAAATTGTGTATAAATTTTGCTACATAATTCCAAATATCATAATGTTTGTTCCATTGGATAGTGCTCGAAATATTCCCTGAAATAAGCTCCATTTACAATATAGTTCTACAACATATGAAATAGAGAGCGCCACGTATGATTGCCATGTCATTAATATTTTAAATATTTTTTTAAAAATAGAGTTCTCTATAGATTTAAATACACCTAAGAAGTTCTAGATATGCTAAAAATAGAGTTTGATTATGCATGAACAACCTAAATTATTATAGTGTGTGAATTGTGTATAACTTTTGTTATGTAATTCGAAATATTATAATTTGTGTACCATTGGATAGTGCTCGAAATATGCTTCGAAATAAGATCTAGTTCTACAACTTATAAATACAGAGTAGCACGAAGGATTGTTATGTCATTATTTTTTATTTTAAATATAATAATAGATATAATTCTACACATATTTAAATATATAAAGGGACTTTCAAATAGGGAGAAATTTACGTTTAGTTTTGAATAAACAACCTAAATTATTATATTATGTAAATTGAATATAACTTTTGCTACTTAATTCAAAATAATATCATTTTTACAATTGGAGAGTGCTTGAAATATGCTTCAAAATGAGAACCATCTACAACATAGTTTTACAACTTATGAAAATATATTAATTAGATAAATGGTAAGACATTTTTTAGTCTTTTTTTTTTTATATAAATATAATGATAGTTATAACTATAGTGTATTGTAAGTGACAATAGCATTTTATCATAGGTTCAACTTACATGATTAAACATATTATCTTTCAAAACCTCAGTCTTACGAGTCCGGATCCTGTAGAGTATTTATAAAATTCTACAAGGTAGAATTGTATATGAACCATACATATTAAAATCAATAGCGTGTATTGGTGAAAGGGGGAAAATAAGGGGGTGGATTTTGATGAGAAAAAATAGAATGGGTTTTGGAAAGATAATATATGAGCTTTTGATTTTTTTATTCAATGGTTGATATTGCTCGAACTCTACATTTGTAGAGTTCTTTTAGAACTCTAGATGATCCAAACACCAGCCTTACTCGACTGAACCAAAATAATTTAGTATTCCAACAAAAATTATTAAGGAAATCTATAGCGATAGGATGAAAATTTTAGAGTATGATTTTACAAAAACAAAACATTAGAATATTATAGAGAGCTCCATCTAAGCATGACATGTCATTCTCTTTCATTTTTTTTGTTAAATAGTGTTGAAACTAGATGTTGAATAAGGAAGTAGTTTAAAAAATAGTATTTTTAATAAGTGAAGATACACTCTGATATTGAATAAACAACCTAAATTATCCAACTACTTCCTTTAGTTGTGACACTTTCTATTTTATGAAGTTTCGATTTACTTGTGACACTTTTATTTTGGGTAATAACTTCTCTTTGTATCTCTCCTATCACATGGGACCCTTTTATTTTCTTTCTGTATCTCTCTCCTCTCCAAAAATTGCCTAGGAGTCCATGATTTTAAAAGGTTCACAACTAAATTGAAACGAAGGATGTATGTAAATTGAATATAGCTTTTGCTATATGATTCGCAACATTATATTTTTTTTTACCATCGAGAGTGTTTGAAAAAATAAGTTCCATATACAATATAATTTTACAACTTATGAAAATATATTTGTTTAGATGAACAATAACGTATTATTATTTATTTATTTTAAATACATATAAAATTAAATATAAAAATAGCGTATTATATGTAAAATAGCAATTATGCTTTTCAAAATCATACTTTTAAAAATTGAGTTATAAAAAGAAAAAAAAAAACAAACATATAGTTTTGAAACTATAGCATACCATGATGATATTACATGAAGAATCAAGTGAAAGTTTGTCAACGACATTGCAGAGATATTATGCAATTGACTAATTATTTTATTCGTATAATGTTTGTTGTATAGATAATTATTTATGTTTTAATTTTTCATATACCTATATGTCAAATCTTATTCTTTTCTTAATGAACTTATTTATACTAAAACTAATTTGGAAATCAAGGTTCGAAAACAATAACCCGTGCAACGCACGGGCTTCAAAACTAGTATATATATAAAGGAGGACTTTTCGGGAGCATACACGTAGGATTGCCATGTCATCATATTTTATTTTTATTTTTTACAAAAAATAGAGTTCTACATAAATTTAAATACACATAAGGAGTTCTAGATAAGCTAAAATTAGAGTTTAATTTTGCATGAACAACCTAAATGATTATATTATGTAAATTATGTATAACTTTTGCTACGTAATTCAGAATATTATAATTTTTGTTCAATTGGATAGTACTCGTAATATTCTCCGAAATAAGATCCATTTACAATATAGTTCTACAACTTATGAAATAGATAGCGTCACGAAGGATTGTCATGTCATTAATTTTTTATTTTAAAAAATAGAGTCCTACATTTATCTAAATACATAAAAAGAGTGTTGGATAACGAGAACCCTTTTACAAAAATAGAGTTTTACATAGATTTAAATATATATAAGGAGTTATAGATAAGCTAAAATTATAGTTTGAGTTTGATTTTTGCGTGAACAACCTAAATTATTATATTATGTAAATTGTGTTTAACTTTTGCTACGTAATTCGAAATATTATAATTTTTGTTCCATTGGATAGTGCTCTAAATATGCCTTGAAATAAGATCCATTTACAATATAGTTCTACAACTTATGAAATAGAGAGCGCCACGAAGGATTGTCATGTCATTAAATTTTCTTTTAAATATTTTTAAATAAAATAGAGTTATGCATAGACTTAAATACACATAAGAAGTTCTAGATAAGCTAAAATTAAAGTTTGATTTTACATGAACAACCTAAATTATTATGTTATGTAAATTGTGTATAACTTTTGCTACTTAATTTTGAATATTATAATGAGGTTAGTTATATATTTAATTAATTATATTTATGATACCATCATTATGATCTTTTCTTCACTTTCCCATCTTCCATTATATATGTGTTAGTGTTTATGTGTCATTAAAAGTTGAAGTTGTGGCTGACACTCATATTTTCTATAATTTGTCTATCATGTATCTATTAAATATGTATCCTCTACTTTCTTCAAGTATCATTGGCGTGTTCGTCATGTTAAAATTGTGTTAACTATGTTAGTCATACCAATTATCGGGATACTATTTAAAACAGACTTAGGTACAATATTTGGTTTAATATTAAAAAATATAGAATTTATATGTCGCAATAAAAATCTAGAAATAAGAGTATATTGACAAATACTTTATCCATTCTTTTTCTATTCCAACAAGGGTTTGGGTATGGTTTTTAAGGAAATGAAAAAATTCGTAGTTTAGCATAGAGGTACCCCTTTTATTAACAAGTGTAGGGAATAAGTAAATCCTTAATAAAGTAATCGCAACTTTATGAGCCAATGACTAATTAATGATGATTCTATTAACATAAAGTAAAGGCAATATTGTCAATTATAGTTTTTTTTACTAAAAGTGGAGTGGTTCAAAATAGATAAAATTAGCCAAAGTGGTGATTATTGCAATAGAAAAAGAACACATGAATTATGTAAATAAAATGGTGTTGAAAAATCTCATTTTACAGCAACACAAATCAACAACATTCACAAAAAATTTGCCAAAAAATAATATAATAAACAAGAACCCGTGCAATGTACGATATATATAAAGGAGGAACTTTTTAGGAGCATAGAGGAAGCCACATAGGATTACCATGTCATCAATTTTTATTTTTATTTTATTTTTACAAAAATAGAGTTCTACATAAATTTAAATACATATAAGGAGTTTTGGATAAGCGAAATAGAGTTTCATGTTGAACGAACAACTTAAGTTATTATATTATATAAGTTTGTATATAACTTTTGCTGCGTAATTTAGAATATAATTTTTGTACCATTGGATAGTCCTCAAAATATGCATCGAAATAAGATCTATATATAATATAGTTCTACAACTTATGAATAGAGAGTACCATGTAGGATTGTCATGTCATTATTTTTTATTTTAGATATAATAAAAAATAGAGTTATACACATATTTAAATATATAAAGGGAGTTTTGAATAGGGAGAAATTTACGTTTAATTTTGAATAAACAACCGAAATTATTAATTATGTAAATTGAATATAACTTTTGCTGCCTAATTCAAAACATTATCATTTTTTACGATTGGAAAGTGCTTGAAATATGATTCAAAATGAGAACCATCTAAAATATAGTTTTACAACTCATGAAAATATATTTAATTAGATGAATGGTAAGACATGTTTTACTCTTTCTTTTTTATAAATATAATAATAATAATTGTAGCATTTTATAATAGGTCCAATTTACAAAATTAGACATATTATCTTTCGAAACCTTAGCCTTAATTGCTCCACTAAACCAAAACAATTTAGTATTGGAACAAAATTTATTATTACAACAAAAACTAAAATCTCTAGCGATAAAGTTACATATATATATATTAGAATTTTGGATGATGAAAAAATTAGAGTTTGATTTTAAAAAACAATCTTAGAATGTGACAGAGAGCTCCATCTAAGCATGTCATGTTATTGTTTTTAATTATTAATTTTTTTAAAAAAAAATAGTGTTCACTATAAATATAAATACATATAAGGTGTTTTGGATAAGTTAACATTACATTCTGATTTTAGATAAACAACCTAAATTATTATACTATGTAAATTGAATATAACTTTGGTTACAAATTCCCAATATTATAAATTTTTTTTACCATCGAAGATTGCTCGAAATATGTTTTGAAATAAGTTTCATATACAATATAGTTTTACAACTTATGAAAATTTATTTATTTGGATGAAAAATAACGTATTATTTATTCTTTATTTTAATTACATGTAAAAAAAACTTTAAAAATAGCTCATTATATGTGGGACAATATCAATTATATCTTTGAAAATCATACTTTTAAATATTGAGTTATATAAAGATAAAAATACATATTTACAATTTTGAACCTATACTATACCATGGTGGCATTATATGAATAAAATGAAAGTTTGTCAGGACATTGCAAAGGTATTATGCAATTCACTAATTATTTTATTCATAGAACATAAATTGTATACATAATTATTCATGCAATTAACTACCCAAAGTGGTGATGATTGAAATAGGAAAAGAACAGAAAAAGTATGTAAATAAAATGGTGTTGAAAAATCGCATTTTACAGCAAAACAAAATCAACAATGTTAAGAAAAAATTTGCAAAAAAACAATATAAACAAGAACCCGTACAACGCACGGGTTTCAAAAGTAGTTTCTATTATATATGGAAAGGGAGAAGTTATGATTTCTCCCTATACATTTACTTAATTGCCCATTGAAAATTAGTAAAGCAAAAACTCAAATATAGAATAAAAAATTTAACTAAAATGTTGGAGGCAATTAAGTAATAATTGAGAAAAAAAAAAATTTGACCATAAGACTTAGTATTTTGTTTTGGACGAGGTACAAGACTTAGTACATTCATGATGAAAAAAGTAAAAAAAAGAAAATTATTTTAATCAAATATTTGATCAATCAATACATAATCAAGTATTACATAAAAAATGAAACAATACTGAAACAATGTAATTGACACAAAATACTTTGTTGATAAAAATATAAAAAACCTAAAGAAATCAACATAACATTCTTTTATGGATCATCATATTTAATTTTAAAAGCCTTAAAAAAGTATAAATAAAATAAAAATTAAAAGAAGGGTTAAGTGATTAAGTGATATAAGTTTAACCAATGAAATTTACCTAGTAAAAAAAACATGTTTAATTTTCAAATATTATCCTTGTTTATGACTAAAAAGCTATAATTTATGTTTTTTTAAAAATGAGCACGCATCGCGTGCATAAATTGCTAGTCTTAATTATGCTAGGTCTTCCCGTATTAATCACAACTAAGGGTTATTTTAGTATAATCCAAACATTGGGGTATGCCTTCTCATTTTGCTCTCACTTAACTGATAACCTGCTAATCGGGTTAATCAAATGGTTTTATTTACTTTATATTTTATTAATACCTAATCACTCTAGTTAAATTACTTTAACCATTATTTCTATCAAACATCAATATTATCAACATTATATAAAAAATATCATATAAAAACCATTAAAAAAAGATAAAGGAAAAAAATGGCAACATGTTTACTGCCCATTTCTTCCATTAATATTATAATCAATTCATCACCATCAATGGCAAATTGCAACAGCATTCCATCATCATCTCCACGACCCAGTACCCACCATCATCCAGGGACGGATCCAGGATTTTGAATTTGAGGGGTCCTAACAAAATCATTTAGAAACAGAGTAGAGTAATTGGACAGTAATTTCGTGACACATATTAAGAATGAGAAATTGAGTTTTTGGATGACAAAGCTAACTTTACACTCGATACATCAATTATTATAAAATACTTTTTTTGTAGTATATTTTAATAATTCATCTATCTTTTTAACATACCTAGTAATTTGAATTTATACTCTTAAATAACAAATTTGACTATTTGTTTATTAATACTTAACTTTACTAAAATGTATAATAGTTTACACTTAAAAATATACAAAGAGATTAATCAGTGATTCAGTTCAACATATTATATAATTAAATTTTTTTTTACTTGGTCAAATCTATACTAATATATTAAAAGGCGTTCATAAAAAAGTTTGTGTGCCACGTGGCACTCTCTTCTTGGCTCTAATGCAATACTTCAAGTCAAACCCTCAATTTAAAAAATAATAGTGTGTAGTTATAAGGAATTGATCACGTGACCTTTGAAATGAAAAGTGGAAGCTTAACCATTAATCCAACATAACACCGTTGTTTAGTATTTCAAAATAAAATATCATAAGGTCTTATTAATATATCTCATTAAAAGATTTGCACAAGTAGTTAGATAGCTAAGATTTTTATGATAACAACAAGACTATTATAGACATAAATTCTTACTTCAATTCCATGTATAAAGTTAAGTTATTGCTTTCATCCCCAAACTTTAAAGGGTTTATTTTTCGAAAATCATGCAATTACTTATCAGGTCAGTACGTCAATTTTTCCTAACTTGACAAAAACGTTACGAAAAGTAACAACCCGGAGCATCGCCCGGGACACTCACTAGTTTAGTATTTAAAAAGTGCATAATATAGTCAAATTATTGTATTTGTTCGAAAACTAATCCAACAATTTTTAAACATGTGTGATAGATAAATCTATGGTTATAAATAAGAGTTGGAGATGAAACTATTTAAGACAATAAATGTCAAACAAAAATAAATTAGAAAAGGAAGTAGATCTGTAGCTTTCAATGAAACATAAAGGCATTTATTTAAAATCAAAAATGGAAAAGAAAAAGAAAACTTAGAGACAGAAAGAAAAAGAAGGAAAGCAAAAACTCATAGAAGGTGGCTGCAAAGAGAATCGAACCACAGAGCCTATGAATTCAAGTTAAATATAACAACACTAACCACTGGAGCAACCATCAGTAAGTTATATTAGAGGCACGGAAAAGTTAGTTTAGGTATCTTTACCGCACGTCTGACATAAGGAAAAAAATGAATTTTTTTATTTATTTTGGGGGGGCCTGTGCCACCCAGGACCCTTAATAGTCCGCCCCTGCCATCATCACAACTACCATCACTACAACCACCATCTTCACTCAAAACAAACACGCCACCTTCTTTTCTCAAGCCCGACCTCTCTACCGGCTCAGGCGCCGAGCCCCTGCAACCTGTCATCTGCCTCCTCGTACCGAAGTCATCACCCACCATGCCCCCCTTTCTCCTAACTCTTCCTCCCTCCACCATGAATCTGCCCTCTCCCTCCTCAATTCCTATGTCTTCTACCTCCAATTCGTCGCGTCTGCCATCCTAAACCACCTAACTCTCCCCAACTCTCCCCACCTCCACCATTTCACCCCACCTGACATCTCACCTAATGGCTTCCTCCCTAAATTATCACTAGCTTTGTCTTTTGGTCTTTTGCTCCTTTTCTCTTTTTTTTTTGTTTTAAGATTAGGTCATGTGCTATGCACATGACTCTTTAATAAAGAATTATTTGCTATAACCGGTACTAATAGGTTAACAGAGTAATATGAGAAGAGTCACCCTTAAATTGGGATTATAACGGAATAACCCTTAGTTGTGATTAATTTGAGAAAAATCCTAATAGTTAAGATCAATTCTATCAATTTTTTTCTATTTTATTTTAGGTTATACTCCCTATATATTTTTGTAGTGCTCGTTCATCATCGTTTTCAGTTTTCAATATTTATTATTTTAAAACAAAAAACAAAAACACGGAAACCGAAAGTAGTTTTCAGATTTCTTTTAATTTGACAGTTTTTAAATTGACATGCTTGGCATAAGTGTGGTTGATTTTAAGTTTAATTTGCTCCTTATATCATATGGTGATATGACTTTTATATTCATAAAACCAGAAACTGAAAACTGACAATAATGCCGAACTAAGCCTTAGTTTACTCATTTGAAATCTTGACATTGTGCATAGTTATAGAGAATCTTCTAATTATTCTAAATATATAAGAAAAGGGTTTTTTTGTCAGAAAGGACCTAATAATTTTTTTTTTTCAAAAAGAACCTAATAAAATACTTCCCATTGTGAACAGGAACCACTTTATGAATTTCCGGCCAAATTTTCCATTTACCGGCATTGACCCTTTTTTTTACCCCTGGTTGACTCTTTAATATTCTGTTCCTATTTTAACTGACTCAAACATATTGAATTCTCACACTTTTCTCCCAAAAGTGCAATCTCCATTAAAGGAAAGCATCAACTTATTCAATCTTATCCTGCAACCTTCATCAAATCCAAGGTATGTTTTGCTCTTCAAATTTTTCCCTCTCAAAGTTTAAGGGTTTTTGAAATTTAGGGCTCCTATTATACGTTTTTCCCAAATCGCAAATTAGGGTTGTAATTTCTCTTCTCCTCCTAATTTTTTTTTCAGATATTGAAAGAAAATATCTGCGAAATGAACAGAACATTAAAGAGTCAACTACGGGTAAAAAAAAGGGTCAATGCCGGTAAATTGTAAATTTAACCGGAAATTCATGAAGTGGTTCTTGTTCACAATGGGAAGTATTTTATCAGGTCCTTTTTGACAATTTTTTTTATTATTAGGTCCTTCATCACAAAACTTGTATTTTATTAGGTCCAGTATGACAAAAAAACCCTAAGAAAAAACATAGTCATGTGGGGTCTTGTTTGATTAGTCTAAATGAGTACTTTATTAATATTTGATCTTTATAATTTTTGCTAACCTGTAATGAAAAATCTTTGATGCCATATTCGTGGATTGACAATTTTGCACGACCAAAACAGGTAAACTAACAAGAATACAGAGGGAGTACTCATGTTTGACAAAACTCACTCGCTTAACTTTTTACATTTGGTGATGTAAAACATTGACTATCAATATCTCTAATTATGAATATTTTTTGTACAAATTATCCCTTGTGTCCTATAATAATCTATTCTTATTCAGTTTCGTTTGTCCCTAATTAGTTTGAACAGTTCCATTATTGACATGGTCTCACTATTATTATATTACTTTTTCTAACACTTCTTTTGGCTCATTATTAACTCCTATGGTATCTAATTTTCAATAAAAGGTACCCTACTATTTTCTATTACATATACTTTAATTGATTATAATATACTTCATTCATTTCTTAATAATTTTCACACTTTATACTTTGAAACTATTCACATACTTCACTTTGACCATTGTTGATTTATACATAAAGATAAATATAGTCATGTGAGATCTTGTTAGATTTGTCTCGACATATATTTTTCAAATATCAACTTTTTTATAATTTTTACTTGTTCGTAATTATAGATATTAATGGTCATAGTTCTACATTGGTAAACATGAAAGTCAAATTGTATAGATTTAAAAGAAATAGTGGTAATAACATTTGATAACTACATTATAACTTTTTTCCTTAAATTACGTGTACCAACAAGTGCTCAAATTTTTCAAAAATACATATTGCTATAAATCAAACACTACATGATTACATTTTTTTCTTACATATAAAACACAAATGATGGTCAAAAGTGGTGAACCTGAATAGTGCCAAAACACAAGATGTAATCATTTTTGTGAAATGGAATGAGTATTTCTCTGCAAACTACTTTTTAGTATAGTGTCTATTCTCTAAACCACTCGTGCTACCTCTCAACATTTTTCACCGAAAACTTTAGGCAATTTGTTATGTAAAAATAAATTAGCTATAGATTTATACCCCTTCCAATAGAAAGACCAACTTTAATTTGGTAAAATATGGTTAAAAAAGATGACTATGTTACAAAAAAAAATCTATCTGTTTTTTTCCTTTTCAGAACAAAACTAGTTGTTGGATTTAAACGATATATATCATGAGTTATTTAATAAGATAAAAATGACGTATGATTTGACATTGAAATTTTGTCACAAGCATATGTTAGAGTTTAATGGTAAGATTATAGTAGTACAAAAGTAAGAGTTCACGATTTTGTGATCTCTTATGCAAATTTTATGATCATATTCTAAGGGAATGTCGTGTTAGAGACAAACCAGAACCACAACAATGCATGAGGTGGAGTGACAAGATAAAGTGACGAGAGAAGTGAGAAGTGTAAAAAGCATGGATAGGAGGGGCTAGACGTTCATTTGTTTTCTTTGTTACGTGCGTAGCTTTGCTCCACAATAATATTAGCGTAGAAAAGGCACACAAAACTTATGGTCTGGTACGAGAGAGAAAACAAGAATAACTTGCTAAAAATGTTAACATTACAAGTAATAAACTTCATAAATTAAAATTTTGCAAATAAATAAAAATAGAGAAAGTACTCCCCATGTTTTTTAAGGTTCTCTTCGATTATATATAAATACTTTAAGCCAAATTGAAAAGAGATAAAAAAAATGGGTCTACTTGGTTTTTTTTACTAAGAGTTTGGGCCAATGATGATTAGATTATTATTTATCTTTTTGTAAAATGAGGAATAAAGTTGTATGGGAGCTATCCAAGTTCCATATCGGTTCATCTGAACTGCCATAGACCGGCATGGTCAAACCATCTTTGCATTCCCTGATACTGAGGGATGACATGTGCATGATACCAGTGCATCTGCTATATCGGTCAAACCATCTTTGCATTTATCACTTGGGCCATCATGAATTGGGCCTGAGTCTGATCCAATACTTAATGAGCCTATGGGCCTAAAGATATGTATCCAAAGATGAAAGAATTGTATTCAACCAATAGGAGCAGTGTCCTACCCAGCTTGGGGCACTGCTTGCTCCTATAAATACCACATGACCTGAGTCATAAGGTACGTTCACATATACTAATATACTCTACATGAGATATACCGTCTTTTACCCTTTACTGACTCAGGCATTGGAGGGGCGTTCTTCGGATCAACCCCGATGTTAATTTACGCGTTCTGTCTTGCGGGATATCAAATCGGCATCGTAATTCAGGGATACCGGTTTACCCCAACAGCATTTATTCCATACCAGAACCATTGGCGCTAGAAGGACGAGTTAATTATACCTTTAGTCTTAAGTCAACATCTTGCCAGCCTACCTACCATATGGATCCTAAGCAAACTTTTGGGATGCCGGAAACGGATGAAAACAATACTGTTTTGGATGATGCACAACCTGGTTTGAAACCTCTACATCCGGTGGTCGGGTCTTCCAAACCACAAGCAGACATAGGTAAGATTGTTGCTGAAGCCCCTCAACCTAACATCTTTGAAGCGTTGCAACGTATGTTCATCCCTGACCAACTCAAGAGTGCCACCAAGGTTTTTCAAGCCATGTCGAACTAGCCTCCACCAGCCGGTCGTATCAGCAAACGTCCCTTGAATAGACCACACAACCCTTTTAGGAAGATTCTATCTCTTCTTAGTGGCCGACAGGGTGAACAAAGCTGGCATGACAAGGATCAGGATGAAAACTCTAAGACTGCTACGGAGCCCATGAGGGATGAGACGGAAGAGGATCATTATGACACTGAGATCTAGAGGCAATTTCCACAGAGATTACGGTCATGTGACGGATGACTATAAGGACCTGAAGGATGGGATCGAAGATTTGATACAGAGAGGCAATTTCAAGCAATATCAACCCGAAACTGACCAAGAAAGGTCACCTAGAGTAGACAATGTTTAGACATGGTCGGTAAAGGAGAGAATCAATGAGATAAATGTCATATCAGGTGGACCTATTCATAGTGGTAGTATAGACGGAGCTAAAGCCAATTTGAAAGAAGTAAGGCATCAGGTAAATTACCACAACACTGGACAATGGCCAGCACCACCTGCAATGTCGTCTGTAGCCTTTACGGCAGACGACACTAAAGGAGTCATATATCCTCATGATGACCCTTTAGTAGTATCTCTACATATCTCTAATGCGATGGTTCATCGCATCCTTGGCGATGGCGGCAGCTCCGCCAACATCTTATTCATGCCGACATTCGAGAAGATAAGCTTGGGAAACTCAAACTTGAAATCGGTCACATGCCCAGTGAACGGGTTCATATGGGCATTTGCTGTCCCCCAAGGCACCATTCGGTTGTCGGTCAAGTTGGGAGAGGGATCCCAATCACGAGATCTCCTGGTGGAATTCCTGGTTGTTAATGTGCCGGCAACCTATAACACCATCATAAGGTGACCATTGATTCACGTTTCTCAAGCCGTGATATCTACATACCACCTAACAATGATATACACGTCAAATAGTGGAAAGCCAAAAAGACTGAAGGGAAACCAAGAGTCAGCCCGAGCATGTTACATAATTGCGCTGAAATCCTAATCGCATAAAAGGCCTATAGAATCACCACCGTTAGAAAGAAAAAGGCGAAGATTATAGAATAAAGCTAATAAAGATCTATCCATGGAGAATTTCGAGGGAAGGCCAGCAGATTTGCCGCAACCTAGCCTTGAAGGAGAAACTGAAGAAGTGAGTCTAGAAACTGATAGTCCGGAGAGAACGGTCGGAGCCAACTTGGGGGAAGTTCTTAAGGTAAACCTAATAGGTTACTAAGAAACAACGCAGATGACTTTCAATTCTCGGCTGATTAGATGTTGGGAATGGATCCCGAGTTTATGGCTCACCGGCTGAATGTTAATGAGGATGTCCGACCGGTAAAGCAAAAGAAAAGAATTTTTTCCTCCGAAAGGAATGCTCCAATCAAAGAAGAGTTGGATAAATTGCTAGCTAAAGATTTCATCGAACCCTGCGACTACCCGAAATGGTTGGCGAATGTGGTAATGGTCAAGAAGGTAAATGGGTCATGGCGGATATGTGTTGATTTCACAGACTTGAACAACGCATGCCCCAAGGATTGCTACCCACTGCCCATAATTGACCAACTGGTGAACTCCACTAGCATTCACGCACTGTTAAGTTTTCTGGACGCTTTCTCTAGATACCATTAGATCAGCCACATAGAATCTTACATGGATAAAGCGACATTCATCACAGATGTCGTTTATGCATACAAGGCTATGACATTCAGTTTGAAGAATGCATGACCTATCAGAAGTTGGTAGACAAGATATTCGCGGCTCAAAAAGACCGGAATGTGGAATTTTATGTAGATGATAGCATCGTCAAAAGCATTATAGAGAATCCCACATAACTGAACCGAAAGAGAGTTTTCACTAGTACAGAATGGACGATTTGCGTCGGATGCGAGGCGCCTATTTGCGTCGGACATGGGTCCGACGGCACAGGCCTCGACGCAGATCAAAATCCAAGATCTGTGTCGGACAACAGTGCGATGCAGTTAAGTAGCTATTTGCGTCGGACCCACCTACCATGCGACGCAAATTGTCTTTCATCTGCGTCGGACATTGACTAACATGCGACGCAGATGAAGAAAGCAGCCCAGAAGCCACAACGATTTGCGTCGCACATGGTCTTGCATGCGATGCAGATTGTTAACTTTGTTTTTAAAAAAAAAACAATTCACGTATGCGAGAAACGCATAGCATACAAAATATTGAACACAGTCTGAATACAAGAATGCCAAAAACAAAACTAAATCCTAAATTAACTTCACTAAATACTAAAAACGAAATTAAAAATTTAACTGACATAAAAACGCATAGCAGCGAGAAATAGTCAAATCGAACACAAAAAACGTAATTAAATCCTAAATTCACTTCAAGTATGCGAGAAATACAAAGTCAGATCTAATATTCAGATCTAATACAAAAAAAGAAATTAACACTTAAATATTCAGATCTAATACAAAAAACGAAATTGAAAAAATGAACCTAAAAAAACAAAATCAAATCTAATATACAACAATGATATTGCACTAAATATATTATAAAAAAAACCTAAATCGCCAAAATATCGAAGTTGATTCTTGTTCTTCTTCAAATCTCGTTATTCTTCAATTTTCGTTCTTAAATTTGAGAAAATAATAGCGAGAAAATCGCCCTTCAATTTGGGGAAAAGATGAAAAATACCACGTTCGTTCGCTGAAGATTTGTTCGTTGTTCGAAGTGTTGTTGGTGTTGTTGGTGTCGTCAACGCTGAAGATTCGTTCGCTGATGAAGGTCATGGCGTCGAAGATTCGGTCGCCGAAAAACGGAAAAGGGGATCGGTTGATGCGAACTGAAGCAGATGTTGAAGAGAAAATGATTTGTTCGAAGTGAAGAAGAGGGACGAAAGTGAGAGAGAAAGAGAGAGAAATTTTAGGGTTTGAGGGAGACGCTGGGTTGAGAGGGACGAAAGTGAGAGAGAAAGAGAGGGAAACGCTGGGTTTGAGAAATTTTACGATTTGAGTAATGTTAAGAGAGAGGCGCTAATTATGGGTTAAAAACATAAATTTGCCTTTTGGGCTGATCTGCGTCGGATGGGCCAAGGGGTCCGACGCAGATTTACCTTTTGCAATGCACTTTAATAAAGTTCAACGCAAATATGGCTTAACGATATGCGTCGGATAGGCTTCAGTATCCGTCACACATAGATAGGGTACGACGCATATAGCTCCTATTTGGTGCTTTTGCAAGGATGTTTTGCGTCGCACTCTTAATAGCATGTGACGCAAATTATGTTTTTGCGTCGTTTTGCCTTTCATGCGACGCAAATGGGGCAACGCAAATCGTCCTTTTTCTACTAATGTTTGTAATTTTTCGCAAATATCAGATGAAGTTGAAATCCAAAAGTGCGTATTCGGGGTAAGATCCGGCATGTTTCTAGGCTTCATGGTAAGCGAAAGGGGTATAGATGCAAACCCTGATAAGATCAGGGCAATAAGAGAGTTGCCGAAGCCAAAGAGCATGCTGGATATCCGGAAGCTTACTAGTAGAATGATAGACCTAATCAAGTTCGTCTCTAAGTCAGCTAAAAAGGCCCTACCATTCTTTAAAGTCCTAAGGGGGAACATAAAGTTTGAATGGGGGATGAAAAGAGACAAGCATTTGAAGCCGTCAAGGAGCATTTCAAGAAGTTACCTACTGTCACTAGACCGGCAATAGGGGATAAGCTCTAGGTATATGTATCAGTTTCAGTAAAAACGGTAGCAGCGGTACTGCTGGTGGAGAAAGACAAGGAACAACATTTGATCTATATCGTGAGCCATGTACTGGCAGGAGCAGAGAAAAAATATGAGATGTTAGAGAAGATGGTATATGTCGTGCTGATAGTGGCAAGAAAACTCAAGCCATAGCCTTACTCTCACACCGTCAAAGTATGCACCAATCAACCTCTAGAGAAGGCCCTTCATAAGCTCGACACCACTAGTAGGTTACTCAAATGGGCAATTGAATTATCAAAATTCGACATAGAATACCGGCCACGTATAACCATTAAGGCGCAAGCTCTGACCGGCTTCATCTTCGAAACAACTTATCAAGATACCGAGGAGCCTACTTGTACTTGGTTGATAGCGGTAGACAGTTCAATAGCTTAAACAAGAGCTGGCATAGGGGTAGTCATGACATCACCAGAGGGTGATATATTCGAATATGCCATTCACTTCAAGTTCAAATTGTCAAACAATGAAATAGAGTATGAAGCAGCCACTGTCGGGATCAATCTGAGCATTGCGGCAGGAGCTAAAAGAGTGAAAATGACAATAGACTCCCAGCTCATAACAAGCCAAATAGAGGGGACATATGAAGCTAGAGAGTCGTGAGCAAGGTAAAACAAATAACGTCTCCACTACAGACCTTCGAGATGGTTCTAGTACCACGAACAGAGAACATGGTTGCAGATGCCCTGTCTAAGCTAGACAACTCGAGTTCGACCGACTTGAAGAAAAGTGTAATGACCGAGATTCTGCCGGAGAGAAGTGTAAATGTCGTCTAATCAGAAGTAAACATGATTGGTCGACAGAAGGAATGGTACGACGAGATCATAGCATACAAGTTGACCAACAGCTTACTGGAGGATAAGATGGAGGCAAAGAAGATCAAAAGAGAGGCGATGTGGTTCTGCAGATTCCAGGGACAACTTTACATGAAAGGTCTCTCACTTCCACTCCTAAGGTGTCTAACTGTTGAGTTCCTTGTTTTGAGTTTTGAATGATGACAAACCACATTGAACTATTATATTGCATGCATTTTCTGTTTAAAAGTGTAGGTCCCAAAGTACGAGTTCAATGGATAGAAAGACGAAGCTAGTGAAGCCAAGTCTTGAAGAATTGCATGAAGACCAAGATCAAGTTGTAGCATTTAGGTCTTAGATGCAATGTAAGTGGTATAAAGGTTTGATGCACTATAAAGGTTTGAAACTAGAGAGATGAGCTAGTTGTGGATGACAAGAAACTCGGTTACTTGTCATAACAACTACAAGTAAAACTTGGTTGATTGAAACTCTGGAACAGATCTGAACCAGTCCTCAAGGTTTATTCATGCATTCGTATTTTAGGAAAGTTTTCTTTTCGCGCTTTTCGCGCAAAATTGATTTTCAAAATACACGGATGCATGGTTTGTTGTGTGAGCAAGATTTCTTAATTATGGTAAGTGTGTTATATGATATTATACTGAGTATATTTTCCTTGGAATAATTTCCATATTCCGAGGAAAATATACTCTCATAATATCATGTAAACATTTACTTACCAAAAGCTTACTTAAGGAGTTTTGATAGCACAAACCTTAAGCTTTTGCACGCATATTTTCAGAATACTCTAAGCAAAAGCACTTCATCTCTTGAACTCTCAAATCTAAGCATAAACCCGAATACCAAATAGATCTTAAATTACTCTCATTCTAAGCGTGTAAGGCTGTTTGTTTTTAGAGAAAAACTGTTGTATTTGAGCATTCTGTGAGTTCAGTTTGCTGGGGAAGTTTGATCACTTCATTTGAACCATCATAGTTGGTGGTTGAGTCGAACTTCCATAGGTGGAAGTTGGGGAATCATCTTGTGCATAGGTGCATAAGTGATTGAGTGTAATTCTTTTGTTATTCTGAGTTGATTAAAAAAGTGAGTGAGTGGAGGACGTAGACTTATTAGAAGTCGAACCTCGTTAAATCCTTGTGTTGTTTATTCATTGCTTTTTTTCCGCTGCTAGAGAACTGTTCTTTACTGTTCTTACTATAATCGAAAAAGTTACAACATTCGGACAAACACTCAATTCACCCCCCTCTTGAGTGTCTCTTGCACTTACAATTGGTATCAGAGCCTAACTTCTTGAAAGGGTAACACCTAGAGAAGGAGACAAATGACTACTCAAGAAATGACTAGTGGACCCGGAGGATCAAGGTTGCCAAAGTTCAATGGAACACAACTATCCTTGGTGGAAAGAATTGCATGAGAAATCTGATCATTGGCACAGACTATGAGTGCTGGATGATCATCAGAATGGACCAAGGAAGGTGGCTAACAATTCAGATGGAACAGAGAAGAAGGAGAGTGAGTACACTACTACAGATCTGAAGACCTTCGAGAAGAATGCAAAGGCCATGTCATCTACTTCAACAAGGTATTGCTGATAATGAGGTAAGCCGTATTTAGCATGCTCTACTGCTAAGGAAATATGGGAAACCTTAGAATTAGCCTATGAAGGCACTAGTGAAGTCAGGAGATCTAAAGTTGATATGCTTATGTCTAAATATGAAACTTTTGATATGAACCGAGATGAAAATATAAGAGATATGTTTACTCGTTTCATGCAATTATCAATGAACTTAAATCTCTTGGAAAAGACTTTACTAATGAAGATTTGGTGAGAAAGATCTTGAGAAGTTTGACAGGTAAATGGCTGCCCAAGGTGACTGCTATTCAGGAGGCTAAGGATCTAACGACCTTGTCCATGAGACAACTTATTGGGTCATTAATGACTCATGAGATGTTGGTGGATTCAAAGGAGGAAAGCACAACCAAAAGTCGTGGGTTAGCTTTGAAAGGTGATGAAAATGATGAAGATCTCGATGAGATTGGCTCATGGCTAAGAGGTTTGAGAGGAGTCTAGAACGCAGTTCAAGGGGAAGTCTTGGAAGAACAAGGGCAACTGAAGAAGACCAGTCTCAGCACTGGTTGCTTCAAATGTGGAGAAACTGGACAACATGATCAAGGATTGTCCAGCATGGAAGAATGATAAAGGAGGACAGAGAGAGAAGAAAATGACTAAGAGGGTATGCTAGCCGCCTGGGGTGATTCTGATTCAGGTGGTGAAAGCGAGGAAGATGAAGCCCTAATGTGTGTGACTGCTCTGATTGGAGACATAGACCAGAAGCAGACCAGTTTAGGAAAGAAAGGACACATGTGTCTCATGGCAGGAAGCAGCTCTTCCGACGAAGAACAGGTAACTATCTCTAATATGCAAGAACAAATGAGATATTGTGATAGAGATGAGTTACTAGGTTTTATTGATTCTGCTATTGAACAAAATGTTAAAGGAATGCTGCTTATAAAGCTAACAAAAAGAAGTTGAGAGAGTAACTCGAAACTTAGACCTAAGTGAAAGCCGTTCTGCTGAACTTGAACTTATTTGTACAGAACTGAAAGAAAAAATTTCAGAGCTTGAAATAAGTTTGGATCAGAAGAACATTGAGCTTGAGATGCTAAGACCTCAATCAGATTTTTCAAAAACTGATTTTTATCAAAATAATGATAGAGGATTTAGTAAACTCAAGGAGGCTGAAGTTGAAGGTATAAATTTCGAGTTACTCAAATAGAAAAGCTTTACTTTAGAACATTCTATTTAATTTTGGCTCATAATTATCTGATATTGGATTCAATGAGTATGTGGATTTGAAAGCTTCTTTTGCTAGCACAAGTGGTCCTAGTGTTAATGTCGAAGACTTATGTTTGGAATATGAGGGTAAGATCTGTGATCTTCAATCCGAATTATACGAACTAAGAAAAGGCAAGAACATTGCGACCACTTCTGAACCAGATCCAGAACTGGTTTCAAAACTTAAGGATGAGCTTATAAGGCAAAGTTGGATCTTGCCATTGCTGCAGAATTTAATGAAGCTCAACTTAAGAAACTTGAAACCAAGGAACAGGATTTGAGTGACTGCTTGAGACAGATGAACAGGTTGCTCGATGCTCAGAGTACTTTAAACATTCTGACTCACAACCTGGTAATCGTCAGAGGTTTGGATTAGGGTATTCTGGAACCAGTTCCCAACAGCCACCAAAGTTGGGAAGAGATGAGACTTGGATTTCTGAATTCAAGAGAGGTAAGTACGTGTTTGCAAAGGAATGCACGTATGTACCTACTGTGGTAAGAATGGTCATGTTATTAATACTTGTTGGACTAAGCAAAAACATGATAAAAGAAACAGTCTCATGTTCACAATGCCCTTTATCAGAAGGATCACACACACAATTGGTCTAACAATGGAAAACATGATAAAATAAAGAAGACCAATGTAAAACAAATCTGGGTTAGAAAGGACAGAGTCAAACCAGTTTCCAAGGACAAGGAACCCAAGAAAATCTGGGTTCCTAAAACTAAACCTTGATTTGTTTGTGCAGGTTAGAGTGAGAGCAAAACCATACTGGTATTTGGACAGTGGTTGCTCAAACACATGTCAGGAGATAAAAGTCAATTTCTCTCACTCGTAGCCTATGAAGGAGGAAGTGTCACCTTTGGAGACAATAGCAAAGGTTTGATTAAAGGTATAGGTAAAGTTGGTAAGACACTTTCTCAAGCTATTAATGATGTTTACTTTGTAGAAGGTTTGAAACATAACCT
This sequence comes from Beta vulgaris subsp. vulgaris, assembly GCF_026745355.1. Classification (NCBI taxonomy): domain Eukaryota; kingdom Viridiplantae; phylum Streptophyta; class Magnoliopsida; order Caryophyllales; family Amaranthaceae; genus Beta; species Beta vulgaris. Next base: position 25,649,341 of record NC_079206.1, read on the forward strand.
CTTGAGCATTTCTCAACTATGTGACAAAGGAAACCATGTTGAATTTGAAACCAATCTTTGTCATATAGTCAACACTGAAACAAGGGAACTGGTCTGCAAGGGATTTCGACATAACAATGTTTACATAACATTTTTAAGTCAGATTCCAAAGACCAGTGCCACTTGTCTTAGTGTTATAAAGGATGATCATTGGCTGTGGCATAAGAGACTTGGACATGTAAGTTTTTCTTTCTAATAAACTGAGATCTCAAGACTTGGTGACAGGTTTACCTAACATCAAGTTTGCTGCAGATCATATTTGTCATGAATGTGCTAAATGTAAACATGTCAAGTCCTCTTTTCAGCCAAAGAAGTTTGTAAGCACAACTAGACCTTTCGAACTTGTACACATGGACTTGTGTGGGCCCATGCGTGTGCAAAGTCGAAATGGTCATAGTTATGTGTTTGTGTTAGTTGATGATTATTCTCGTTTCACTTGGACAATCTTTTTGAAGTTTAAAAATGAAACTTTTGAAGAATTTGAAATTCTGGTAAAACAAGTCCAAAACAAGATTAGTCATCAACTGGTCTCTATCCGGTCTGATCATGGTTCTGAATTTGACAATGTCAGCTTCGTAACCTACTGTAATGATCATGGTGTATCTCACAATTTTTCAGCTCCTAGAACTCCACAACAAAATGGAGTGGTTGAAAGGAAAAATCGCACTCTAGAAGAAATGGCAAGAACAATGCTTCTAGAGAGTGGTCTTCCTCGAAACTTCTGGGCTGAGGCTGTGAGTACTGCGTGTTATATTTTAAATAGAGTAATGTTTAGACCTTTACTGAATAAAACACCTTATGAGCTCCTTAGGGGAAGAAAACAATTTACGTATTTTTGGGTGCAAATGTTTTGTACACAACAATGGTAAATCAAGTTTGGACAAATTTGATCCTAGGAGTGATGAGGCTGTTTTCGTTGGATACTCTTCACACAGCAAGGCATACAAAGTTTTCAATAAAAGAACCTTGTGTGTTGAAGAAAGTATCCATGTCTTGTTTGATGAGACTAACATGTTCAGCAAGCATGTGCAGGTTGAAGATGCTGATGAGTTCGAAATTGGTATGCTGAACTTTACAGGAAGGATGAAGAAGGTGCTGAACCAGGCTCACCACACAACTCTCATAGAGAGGAAGAGTCTGGTCCAGCACAGAATCAGGTAGCTCAAGAGGTAAGGGAAGGAGATAGTGACTCAGATGCTCATCCACATGAAGATGATGCAGATGAGACCACTATGGAAACTGGTTCACCTGCTCAAAACAAAAATGAGACAGGGGGAACCAGTACAGGCATAGGTTCAACATTAGAAGGCAAAATGAAACTTTGATATGAACAAATCTTTTAAGTACAAGTCCTCTCACCCCACTGATCTAATCATTAGTGATATTAACAAGGGGGTGCAGACAAGGAACCTACTTTGCAAAACTTTTGTGCATTCTATTCCTTCTTATCAAATGTTGAACCTACTGACTATAAGGTTGCTTTAACGATCCAGATTGGGTTCTAGCCATGCAAGATGAACTCAATCAGTTTGAGAGAAATCAAGTATGGCATCTTGAACCGGACGAGAGAATGTCTGTTATTGGAACTAAATGGTGTTCAGGAACAAATTGGACGATTCAGGAATTATAGTCAGAAACAAAGCTAGGCTAGTGGTTCAAGGGTTTAATCAACAGGAAGGAATTGATTATGATGAAACCTTTGCTCCAGTAGCCAGGCTTGAAGCTATCAGGATATTAATTGCTTTTTCTGCTCAAATGGACGTTAAGACGGCCTTTCTTAATGGTTATTTGTAAGAAGATGTTTATGTAAAGCAACCCCCTGGTTTTGAGGATAGTGACTTGCCAAATCATGTTTTTAAACTCGACAAAGCTCTTTATGGTCTCAAACAAGCTCCTAGAGCTTGGTATGAGAGACTTTCAAGTTTTTTTTTTAGAAAATGGTATAAGAGAGGATCCGTTGACAAGACACTATTCTTGAAAGAAAGGGGAACTGATCTGCTAGTGGTCCAAATATATGTTGATGATATTTTGTTTGGAGCTACTAATCCTGATTTGTGTAATAAGTTTGCAGATTTGATGAAGAGCGAATTTGAGATGAGTATGATGGGAGAACTTGGATTCTTCCTTGGCCTCAAATCAAGCAAACCAAAGATGGAATCATGATCCATCAACAGAAATACCTCAAGGAGCTGTGAAGAGGTATGGTCTGCAGATAGCAAGTCCTATGAAACACCTATTCCAACTTCTACAAAATTGAGCCTTGATGAGAAGGGAAAGGATGTTGAGGGCACGCTATACAGAGGTATGATTGGCTCATTGCTTTACTTAACAGCCAGTAGGCCAGATATAGTGTTTTCAGTAGGGTTGTGTGCAAGATTTCAAAGCAACCCTAAAGAATCTCACCTAAAGGCTGTTAAAAGGATTCTTAGATATCTCAATGGTACTGATGATTTGTGTTTGTGGTATTCAAAGGGCAGCAGCATGAGCCTCATTGGATACACAAAATTTTGTAGCACTATCCACAGCTGAGTCTGAGTACATTGTTGCTGCTTTGTGCTATGCTCAACTCTTGTGGATAAAGTCACAACTAAAGGGTTTTGGGGTCTGTTTCGGAAGTGTTCCTATTTTATGTGATAACACAAGTGCAATCAATATTTCGAAAAATCCTGTCCAGCATTCTAAAACCAAGCATATTGAGATTAGGCATCATTTTCTAAGGGATAATGTTGAAAAAGGTAATGTTGAGTTGGAGTTTTGCAGGTCAGAAGATCAACTAGCTGACATATTTGCAAAACCTTTGAGCAGAGAAATGTTCATCAGGCTTCATACCTTGTTGGGTATGATTAAGATTAGACAATGAGCTCTTAGGTCTTGACTTATTCCTTTGGCTAGTCAAATGATGTCAATTTGTGTATATATCTCTTTTTCTTTTGTACATTTTTCTTTTGCTTTTTAGGGCTTACAAAGTTCTTATGCGATGTTGAACTGATCATCTTAGTAGTTGGGTACTTAAGCATAAGTCTTAAAAAAGGTAAGTTGGCACAGACCAGTTGCAGACCACTTGGGAACCAGATTCTTGAGGCGGTTATTCTCTGAATATTTTGTTTATTTTTCAAATTTCAAATTAGGAAAATAAATGAAGTGACAGTTGTAATTAAGGCAACTACGGTTTGCGAAGAACGGATATATCCGTTTGATTTTTTCTCTTACCATCTTATATATATTCTTGCATGTGATCATACTTTCCTTATTTCTCTCTTATTCTCTTTGATCACATATTTTCCTGATTTTTTTTCTTTAGTTGCTTACTTTTTCTCGATCAAACCCTAATTTCTTCTTCTACTCCTTTCTTTCTCGAATTCTTGAAACACAAATTGTTCAAGTTTTTATTTTCTTATTCTCAAGTGCTCAAAACAGAGGGAATTCAGTCTCATCATGTCAAAAAGAAGGAGTACTAGGTTGGTCGAAAAGGAGGTTGAAGAATCTCCCGAAATTGCAACTAAGAAAGCAAAGGAAGTGGCTGAACCAGTGGAGGATCCGATTGTGGAGGAAGAGGTTGAAGATGAGGAAGAAGAACCTTTAATACGAAGGAATTCCAAGAAGCCAGCAACCACAAAATCCACCACTACAAAAACAACTGCACCCAAATCCACCACAAAATCTACCACCACAAAAGCGGTTATTCCAAAATCAACCGCCAAAATCACCAAAACCACCACTCCCAAAGTTACAAAAATCACCACTCCCAAAAAGCCTGTCACACCAAAATCAAAGGCTCCCTCACCAAAACCGGTTGAGGAGTCTAAGCCAGAGGAGTCGGAGAAGATGGAGGAGTCAGAATCTGAAAAGGAGTCGGAGCCGGTGGGTGAGTCTGAACCGGAAAATCAGGAGATGCAGGAAGAAGAAGTTGAGAAGGAGGATGTTGTAGTTGAAAAGGCAAATAAGGTTGCTGCCAAGAAACCGCCATCAAAAGTGGTTAAGTCTGTTGAGAAGACGGTTACCAAACCCATCCCCACAAAACAGCCAGTCAAAACCACCAAGCCCAAACCAGTCAAAATCTCTACCCCTAAAATCACACCCAAACCAGTGGAGAAATTAAAGAAGAAGGAAGGTGTTGTTGTTGAGGGGGAAGTTCCTAAGAAGGAGGATGTTAAGGCTGTTGCTAGCAAGGGCACAAGGATAAAGACGGTTGCTAGGAAGAGTGCTGAATCTTCCAAAGGCAAGGAGATTGTGCAGGAACCAGAACCAGAACTGTTCCCAGCTGACAAAAAGAGAAAGTTGCATGCTATGATTTGAGGGATAGGTCTATTCTGTTTGGTTTTTCTGTTGCAAAGAGTTGGGTTGGTCAGAAATTCTTGCATGAGGTTAAGGAAACTTTAGAATTTCAGAAGTGGTCTGTGTTGTTTGCCAAAGAACTTGATGTGTTTATGCCTTTGGTTGAGAAATTTTATGAACACCTGCATACTAAGGACGATGGGTCCTACTTTGCTTTTGTTAAGGGCACTCCCATTAATTTATCTGAGAAAATTTTGGCTGAAATTCTCAAAGTCCCAAACAAGGGCTTGATGAGTACTCAAGGAGAATTGGCCCACAGTTAAAGGCCTCACAGTAGAACAGATCCAGACCAGGTTGTTCACTGGTCCACCTGACCCTAAGCAGGGGTACACCATTGGCCATTTAAGGGAGCCCATCATGAGGATCTTTTATACCATAACCTCAAAGATTGTGTTTCCCAGAGCACAAGGCCGCATGAGTGTCCGGTTGATGGATAGTGTTCTCATATACTGTCCGGTTGGGTCACATGATCTGTTGTGTGGAGAAGGCTAAGCATGCACTGCCCTGTGGAGGATGGCTGACCTTAGTATTCACTCATTGGAAAATTCGTATGGTGGGAGACTATGGCACCATGTCTCACCTTATGAATCAGATTATAGGTCAGAAGGGTATGTCATATGCAGCTGGTGTTCTAAAAATGAAAAGTGAAGCAAAGGGTGCTGCTGTTGGTGAAGGGACCAGTACAGAATCAGTTCAGGCTACTTATGCCTTGGTGAAACAGTTGAGTGACCAGAACCAGATGATGCAGAATATGCTGAATAGTGTTACTCAACTTTGCACTGCTCTTCAAGAATCCTACAGGAGAGTTGAGGTTCGCCTTGACAAAGCTGGTATTCAAGGTAGAGAAGATTCTGAGGCAAAGGAAGAGTCATCCCATGCTGCTAGTGATGAAGAAAATGATGAACTGGTTTCCGATGAGAAAAAAGAAGAGGAGGAGGAAGAGCAAGAAGAAGAGAAGGAGAGGAAGAAAACGAAGAAGATGTTTCAGAGCATCTTGAGGAGAAAGAAGATGATGGGACTGAAAACGACTCTGGAGCTGATTGATTTCTTCTCTTCTTATTTTATTTTGCTACTAACCCCTCTCTTTTATTGAACTTTATCTCTAGTTACCCCCTTTTCCCAAATTACAAAAACATTTGATCTTATGTAATTTGGTCTACTATTGGTCTGTAATAACTCTTATTTAGGACAAATAGCTTTTGGTACTCTGCAGGAACTTTGGTAGCATCAGCATCCCTAGAATGCTGTTTGAGCTGCCTATTTAGCTTGACTTAATAGTTATCTACTGCTTGTGTTTTGTTCCTTTGATAGTACCCTTGCTTTATTTTGATGATGCCAAAAGGGGGAAGCAGGTGTGAAGCTCTGTGATCTTTTCCACCTACTCTTAGGGGGAAGCAGGTCTGGTGTTACAACCTATGTGTGTTGCAGCAACTAGAACAAGGCTGAGTGCCTTGTTAGAGGTGACAGGCCAGAAGTGGTTTGGATGTGAGTGTATTCAAAGCACTTTACTTCTTTTCATCCTAATGACTTAGAAATAAGTCTGAACAACTATTGATGTTCTTCTTGTGAATGCATGTTTAAGTCTACGAGCTCTGAGTCTAATCAGTATTTGCCTATGGTACTTAAAAACACTTTCTTAAACTGTTGTCAGTTAGTTGTGAACTGGTGTACTTGTAAATGATGCTTAATCTGCAGGAACACTACGAGACCAGTGCCTTGAGTTCTTATATTAAGAATTCAATTTGTTTGAAAAAGTTGCCAAAACTAATGATATTATTTGCATGGGGTACTTCAGGGTTTGTCATCATCAAAAAGGGGGAATTTGTTAAGTTCCCTGTTTTGAGATTTGAATGATGACAAACCACATTGAACTATTATATTGCATGCATGTTTCTGTTTACATGTGTAGGTGCCAAAGTACGAGTTCAATGGATAGAAAGACGAAGCTAGTGAAGCCAAGTCTTGAAGAATTACATGAAGACCAAGATCAAGTTGTAGCATTTAGGTCTTAGATTCAATGTAAGTGGTATAAAGGTTTGGATGCACTATAAAGGTTTGAAACTAGAGAGATGAGCTAGTTGTGGATGACAAGAAACCTCGGTTACTTGCCATACACAACTATAAGTAAAACTTGGTTGATTGAAAACAGTCTGGGAACAGATCTGAACCAGTCCTCAAGGTTTTACTTCATGCATGCGTATTTTAGGAAAGTTTTCTTTCCGCGCAAAATTGATTTTCAAAATACACGGATGCATGGTTTGTTGTGTGAGCAAGATTTCTTAATTATGGTAAGTGTGTTATATGATATTATACTGAGTATATTTTTCTTGGAATAATTTCCATATTTCCGAGGAAAATATACTCTCATAATATCATGTAAACATTTACTTACCAAAGGTTTATTTAAGGAGTTTTGCTAGCACACAAACCTTAAGCTTTTGCACGCATATTTTCAGAATACTCTAAGCAAAAGCACTTCATTTCTTGAACTCTCAAATCTAAGCATAAACCCGAATACCACATAGATCTTAAATTACTCTCATTCTAAGCGTGTAAGGCTATTTGTTTTTGAGAGAAAAACTAGTTGTATTTGAGCATTCGGTGAGTTCAGTTTGCTGGGGAAGTTGATCAGGGATCAACTTCATTTGGACCATCATAGTTGGTGGTTGAGTTGAACTTCCATAGGTGGAAGTTGGGGAATCATCTTGTGCATAGGTGTATAAGTGATTGAGTGTAATTCTTTTGTTATTCTGAGTTCATTAATAAAAGAGTGAGAGAGTGGAGGACGTAGACTTATTAGAAGTCGAACCTCATTAAGTCCTTGTATTGTTTATTCATTGTTTTTACTTCCGCTGCTAGAGAACTGTTCCTTTACTGTTCTTACTATAATCGAAAAAGTTACAACATTCGGACAAACACTCAATTCACCCCCCCCCCCTCTTGAGTGTCTCTTGCACTTACAGTAACATCCCGTAAGGCCACAAAGATTATAGAGGAAATTCATGAAGGAGTGTGTGGAATCACATAGGAGGAAAAACGTTGGCACTAAAGTCCCTGAGAGCTGGTTTGTAATGACCGACAATGCTGGTAGACGTGCAAGCTTATGTGAAAAATGCGACAAGTGCCATAGATTCGCTCTAGTCATCCACAACCAACAAATGATCTACAACCGATCCTAAATCAAATCTCTTTCACTCATTGGGGGATGGACCGATGGATATCATGGGACCACTCACACTGGCATGTGGGGGGAAGAAAGTTCTTGATAGTGGAAATTAATTACTTCACTAAATGGATTGAAGTAGAACCAACCGCAAAGATCAAGGCCAATCAGGTTATAATATTCATCTGGCGGAACCTAATCACAAGGTTCGGAATTTTCATGGGGATTGTAATGGACCATGGCGTCCAATTTAATTGCAGACTGATCAAGAGTTTCCTAAGACCTTACGGCACCAAGTTTGCATGCTCATTAGTGTGCCACCCACAAGGTAACGGCCAAGCTGAGGTCGCTAACAAGCAAATCCTGAACGCCCTGAAAAAGAAGCTAGATGACTTGAAAGGTTCATGGGCTGACATGGTCCCTACAGTGTTATGGTCCAACAAGACGAATGAGAAAGAAGCAACAGGTGAAACCCCTTTCAGGATGGCATTTGGTGGTGAAGTTGTACTATTAGTCGAAGTGGAGTTACCAAACTACGGTACCGAGCTTAATGATAAATTGCACAAGGAAGATCTGGATCTGTTACCGGAAGTAAGGCTAGCTGTAGAGCTCAGGTCATCTGATAAGCAAAGCGTACAACAAAATAGTGCGAAGCTAACCAATAGAGACTAGAAATTTGGTATTAAGGCGCACGACAGCTACAGGCGAAGCCCATGCAATGTGAAAGATAACGACTAACTGGGAAGGGCCCTACTTAGTGAAGGAAGAGATCGTGCCAGGGGAATACCAGCTAGATGACATGGCAGGCAAGCTACTAAAGAACAGCTGGAACGCCGGCGTACTCAAAAATTATTTTGTTAAGTGATTTCTTAGTTTTACTTCTCTTCATGTTTTCAAAGTTAATTCCAGTTAATAAGACGACATTGTTGCCATGATTAGTATTAATCAGCGATAAGGCATTGTAAAT